>NC_090654.1:38733296-38816622 GCF_040937935.1 Hyperolius riggenbachi
GGCATCAGGAGATGGTATAATGAGTGGCAGTGAAATGGGGTAGTGAAATAAACAGCCACACATACTTTTAAAGACCATGCCTCGTGCATAATAAATGCAGGGGTTCCTCGAGACAAAAAAAAAAAAAAAAAAAAAGACAAAAAAAAGTTTGCAGGGGCTCCTTGAGATCCAAAAGTTATTTGCAGGGTTCCTCCAGGGTAGAAAGGTTGAGAAAGGCTGCACTAGAGTCTAGTGAGATTCAACGGACTGCTATAGGCATAGATCACCACCTGGTGGGCAGAGGGAAAATTGCAGTGCTGGATATAGGGGAGGTATGCTATATGCAGGTCTGCTGCAGATTAGCAGTATGACCCCCCCCCCCCCCGCCCAAAAAAAAAAAAAAATTGCACTTTTAGACCCCAAGTCTGAAAGCAGTCATACTGCTAGGGAGGTGAAGGTAGCAAACATTACATTCCTGGAAGATTCTCTGGCAGACCATTGAGATTCTGTGAATGCACAGGGATTTCCTGGCACTTGGAACATGAATACTGCCAGACAATGTTGGTTTGTGAACTTGACTGGGTCCCCTTCTTTTAGGGTAAGTTTACAATAGAAGCATGCAATTTGCATGAAATTTAGGGTGGAAGAAATGAAATTGCATGTTAATCCACATTTAAATGTGAATTTGCATGCAAATTCGCATGCTTTGCTCCAAGAAGGTAACCAATCATAAAACAAATTATGTCGATTCCCGCTTGTGGAAACAAGCTCTTATAAACCACAATTATAACACCAACTAATGTGTGAACTAGCAGCACAAGAAGTAGACCGGTTACCTTTTTACACCCTCGTGATTCTCGATCTTGCTGATGATACGAATGTTCTTCCCCTTTTCGCCCAGTACCTGGCGGATGGAGTGTACGTCCTGCGCCTTGCGGATGAACGAGGCAAAAATCATGTCTACCCCCTGCTCAATGCCAAACTGCAGGTCCAGCCGATCCCTGTCCGACAGGGCAGGCAGGTCCACCTCAGCCCCAGGAAGGTTTACACCTTTTCTGCTGCACAAGTTTCCTCCATTTTCCACTTCTGCCAGGCAGTAATCCGCACCTAACAAGAGAGAATGGTCATTGGGTCACAGCTGTGATCTGATTAGATAAGTCACCTGATCATGTGACACCTGAGATGAGAGTTCTGAGATCTGTCACTATCTCCCATAACATTCCACATTGTAACCCCACCATAGTTGATACATGATCAGTGTACTGTCAGAACAGGGAGCCAGGTTTTGGAGAGGAACCAAGCACCATTCTTTACTACCAGAACAGCTCAATAGCACATTAAAAATGCATGCAAATATAAAAAACCCAACTCTCTTTACATTTAAAGAGAATCTAACTTTAAAAAGTGCTGGGGGGGGGGGGTTTACTTTGAACTTTGATCACATTGAGGCTTCTCCCGTCATGCTCCATCCTACTGTGGTCTCGCTCTGAACAGCGGCCATGTAAATATTTCCCTTCAGGCTCCAGCGCAGTAGTGGCTCGGAATCAGGTAAGGCCTGGTGCACACCAAAACCCGCTAGCAGATTGAAATGTCTTCTTTTTTCTGCAGCGTTTCAGCTAGCATTTTGCAGTTTTGTGAAGCGTTTTTGGTGTAGTAGATTTCATGTATTGTTACAGTAAAGCTGTTACTGAACAGCTACTGTAACAAAAACGCCTGGCAAACCGCTCTGAAGTGCCGTTTCAGGGTGGTTTGCTTTTTCCTATACTTAACATTGAGGCAGAAACGCATCCGCAATCCAAAATCTGCAGCAGCCCGGGAGTATGCGTTTCTGCAAAACGCCTCCCGCTCTGGTGTGCACCAGCCCATTGAAATACATTACCCTAGTGGATCCGCACCCGCAAGCAGATCGCAAACCGCAGCAGAACCACTCGTGTGCACTAGGCCAAATAGCTGATCCCAGTCGGGTCTGTTCTACTGCGTAGTAGAACAACCAGACTGGGATTGGCCAATTCTGCCTGATCTCAAAAGCTGCTACTGCGCTGGGGGAAGGTAAATCTGCGCCACAGCCTGACAAATTGGCGGCTGTGGCTTACGAGGGGCACAGCGAGACCACCATGGGAGGGAGGAGGATGGGGAAAGCATTGTTAGGATCCAGAGGCAAGTACTCCCTAGGGGCATTTTTTAAAGTTTAAGAGTCTTTTTAGGGGTTAATTACAGGTAGTATTCTACTTCCTTTGCCCCCCCCCCCCCCTGCAGAAAATGGGGGGGGGGGGGAAGAGAAACACTGCTACAGACAGATAAGTCACTTTATGAGCTTCACACTGACCCTGGATAATTGCAGTGAAAGTTTGTGCACGAGTGAGTTAAATTCTCAAACATAGCAGCTCATGGTTTCAAATAGCGGAAAGTGCTGCTAAGATCCCTTTAAGGCCCTCCCATCCCTCATCCTTTGCTCTCCACTTCATTACTTACCGATTTCTTTGACTAGCAGTGAAATGAGCCCATCGTCCACAAATATCCGACCGCCAACCTTCACCACCTTAGCAATGTTCTTGTAGTCCACCCAGAGTGTCTTCTCGTCACATTTATCCTGGAAAGCCTCATCTGTGGTGACCTTGATGATGGAACCTTTAACCAACTCCACCTCTGCGTTCTCCCCCTGCCGAGACCCAAGCAATGATACAATAAGAGGATACAATCCAAGGGTAGAGATTGGCACTAAATACACTGGCAGGTAACACTAGTAGCCTGCAGTAATGTGCTTACTCCACTTCAGCAGACCATACATCCAAAGCAGAGAGAAGAGGCAGGGCACCAAACCACAAACACTACAGCACATACATCCAGCCATATCAGGCTTAATCGGGTTTCAGCCTGACAGCTCGCTGGCATTTCTGCTGCTTTATAGGCCACAGTTAGGGCCTGAGCCCACTAATGCAGTTGTGTCTGCTTCTCAGCATTTGTGACATGTGTAACTGAACAGCGACAGAACTGTTAGTGGGCTCAAGCTCTAGAGGTGATGGCCACACCATACAAGTAAAAGATCAAATTTTCCACCAATTTGATAATTACGATCGATCGGTTGTCCCTCCCCCTTCCCAAAAAAGACCCCAACCACACAAACAAAACCCGAGAGCTTCTCTTTGGAGCAGATTCTGTTTTTTTGGCATGTTGGAAATTGCAGATCAACTTTATCAAGAATTGTGTGTGATGGATGGTCAATTACTTGATGTACAGTCATTTTTTTCTGAGCTTTCAATTTATTTAAGATTGGAGAAAATAGGTGTGTGGTACATTGGTCAGAATTTTGAATTGTTAGTCAGAAAAAGCCATTCTTTAATTGAACAGAATATCTGCGATCTTTTTGCAAACTATTTTATATGCGTATTTGTTATGCGATTGTGTGTGCAGACAAACTGGTAGTGCACTCTGACACTTAAAGGGAACCTAAACTGAGAGGGATATGGATGTTTCCTTTTAAACAATACCAGTAGCCTGGCAGTCCTGCTGATCTTTTTGGCTGCAGTAGTGGCTGAATCACACACCTAAAACAAGCATGCAGCTAATCCAATCTGACTTCAGTCAGAGAACCTGATCTGCATGCTTGTTCAGGGGCTGTGGCTAAAAGTATTAGAGACAAAATGATCAGCAGGAGAGTCAGGCAACTGGTATTTTAAAAGGAAAAATCCATATCCCCTCAGTTTAGGTTCCCTTTAATGTTTGTGGCCTCTGAAGCAGCAGAATTGTCCAAAATAGCTAGGCCAAAGGCTTAATACAGTAGAGTGTTATCTGGCCCTAATGGGGATTGGCTTAGATATAAATATTAGTGCTGGCATATTATGCAGCGCTGTACAGAGTATAGCGTCTTGTCACTAACTGTCCCTCAGAGGGGCTCACAATCTAGTCCCTCCCATAGTCATGTCTATGCATTGTGTAGTGCATGCATCAGTCTAGGGCCAATTTAGGGAGAAGCCAATTAACTTACCTGTTTGTTTTTGGGATGTGGGAGGAAACAGAGTGCCCGGAGGGGGGAGATTACAGCTGCCCAGAATCCCCCCCCCCTCCTCAGACCTGTGCAGGGTCTGGGGTCAGGCGCAAGTTGAGACACCAGAATATCTGCAGGTATCCTGCAGCTCACAGCACTGCCCCATTTCTTTCCATGCTACAGCTGCCTTAGCATGGAGCAGCCGCGTGTGTACAGAGCATGGAGCAGCCGCGGGGAAATTAAGAGCCAGGTACAAGCACAGCCCTGCTGTGTGAATGCTTCACTTTCCCCTTCATTACTAATGTCGGCTGTCCTGATTCATTTCTGTATCCAAACTGCTCCTAATCGATCCTGTTGTCGATTGGGAGCAGATTGGACATTAGGAAATCAGATCCCGTCAGTTGAATGGGAAATTAAATTGTGTGTACCCAGCATGATGTGCTACCATATTATAACTAATGTGCGTGGTTGAGTAAGACCTGTCAGGAATTTCTTCCCCTCCACTTTGACACCAGGCAGAATGGGCATGCTGACATGTCTGAACTGATTGTACACGTCCAATGTATCCACTTCCATGTAGCATGAGGGCCTACAGGTTTTGAATACAATGAACAGATTGTGTAGGCAAGCCATCATACTACATGGAAGTTTTACTATTGGATGACTTGTTTGCACCCTGTTGATATGTCCATTACCATGAAGCAGACTTTTGGACTGTAGTGTGAACCTAGAACTTTTTTTGTAGGAAATCAAGTTGACGAGATGACCCATCTGTAGGTGTATAGCTGGCTTTAAAGGTAACCTAAACTGAGAAGAGAAGGATATGGATTTTTCCTTTTTTCTGGACAAGCATGCAGATCAGGTGCTCTGACTGAAGTCAGACTGGATTAGCTGCATGCTTGTTTCAGGTGTGCGATTCAGCCACTACTGCAGCCAAAGATCAGCAGGACTGACAAGCAACTGGTATGGTTTAAAAAAGGAAACATTCATATCCCTCTCAGGTTAAGGTTCTCTTTTAAAGGTTGCAAATATTCCACTACAGAGAACACAAAACAAAACCATTAAGCTTCCTCACCGTTTTGATGATCCCAGTACGAATTTCAGGTCCCTTTGTATCCAGGGCGATAGCGATTGGTCGGTAGAACATGGGGTTTTTAGAAAAGGTCTCGGTGGCCTCCCGAACATTCTTAATGGAACCTGCATGATACTGGAAGAAGGAAGCCAATCAGTAGTGATGCCACTGCACTAACTCAACCACTAATGTTGTGCCAGCTCACCTCATGGGTCCCATGTGAAAAGTTTAACCGAGCGACGTTCATACCGGCCTTAATCATTTCAGTCAGCATTGCCACTGAGCGGGAGGCGGGGCCTAAAGTAACAAGCAGAAAAATGACATGACTAGGAGATGCAGCATACGCCGTAACAAGAAACAAAAAACAGAATCACTAGAAGGCAGGGCCTGGGCTGAAAACAAGATGTGATCATTTGGAGGCAGAACCTGTGTCAAAAAACTGGAAGGCAGGATTTGCATTGTAATAAGATGACTGCATAGTTGGGAGATGGGATCATAAAGGACAACTGGAAGCAGTACCGGAGCCATAACAGGACAGGGATTAACATTAAAAGTGCACTATGACGAAAAATTGTAACACATTTTAAATATATGTGCAAATGAAGCACATTTTACCCCAGAGTAAAAAGGAGACAGAAATGACTTTTCTCCTATGTTGCTGTCACTTACAGTAGGTAGTAGAAATCTGTCAGAAGTGACAGGTTTTGGACTAGTCCATCTCTTCATAGGGCATTCTCAGCAAGGCTTTTATTCTTTATAAAGATATTCCCTAAAAAGGATTTAAACGATGCTGGCTAGCTTCCCTGCTCCCTACAGTTTATGGCAATTGGACAGACAAACTGCCATTCACTAAGTGCTTTTCAAAAAAAAAAAAAAAAAATCCCAGAGAATCCCCTATGAAGAGATGGACTAGTCCAAAACCTGTCGCTTCTGTCAGATTACTAATTACTGTAAGTGACAGCAACATAGGAGAAAAGTAATTTATGGTTCATTTTACATTTTTTCGCCATAGTGCCCCTTTATGGAGCCTAAACTGAGTGATAGAGGCCACCATATTTCCTTTTAAACAATACCAGTTGCCTGGCAGCCCTGCTGATCTATTTGGCATCAGGAGTGTGAATCACACCAGAAATAAGCATGCAGCTAATCTAGTCAAACCTAATGCTTCATACACACTTGGATAAAAGTCTTTGGAAAAGGCAAGATCAGACCAATTTTACCCCCTTCCATGTAGTATGAGAGCCATACCTACACAGTATTCTATGGAGCTGAACTCCCATCAGAAATAAATCTTTGCGAGATGCTGCACACAAAGATGCTGTACAGACACAAAAGATCAGTATCTGCAAAAGATCAATTTCTGCAAAAGATCCGTTCCTGCAAAATGCATTCATAGTCTACGATATCTGCAGATCGCCTACACACCTGGTTTAACAGACAATTATCTGTAGATCAGATCCACCAGGTTGGATCTTCAGATCGGCAGATAATTGTCTGATCTGGAGATGAATGTCCATTAAACAAGGTGTGTATGGGATCTGCAGATAGACTATGAATGCATTTTGCAGGGATTGATCTTTTGCAGATACTGATCTTTTGTTTCTGTACAGCATCTTTGTGTGCAGCATCTTGCAAATATTTCTATCTGATGGGGAGTTCAGCTCCATAGAATAGACTGTAGGTATGGCTCTAATACTACATGGAAGGGGGTAAAATTGGTCTGTAATCTTTCATTTTCCAAATACTTTTATCTGACGTGTGTACGCACCTTTAGTCAGAAACACCTGATCTGCTGCATGCTTGTTCAGAGTATGGCTAGAAGCATTATGCTGGGTATACATTACGTTTTTCATTAGATGTGTTTGATAAATTCCGTAATGTTCCTCTTGATCGTTTTACTGCTTGATTCCTCATAGAAGTGAATGGAAAAAGATAAGCGGAAGAGGAGAATTGAGCAGAAAAAAAAAAAAAAAAAAAAAAAAACCCACACGATTGAGCTGAGAATCGAACAGGAACCAGGCAAGCTGCATGGTTTAAAAATAAAGGTAACCCCCATATCCCTCACTTCAGATGTCCTTGAAGATAAATACTGGGAGGCTGAATTAGGCCATAAAAAAAAAAAAAAAAAAAAAAAAAAAGGGGGACACCTAAATCTACAAGCTGCACCATGTTACAGAACAAACCAACCAAATTTTCAACTACTACTTTTACTACCTAAACTATGAATACCCTTTATAAAATTTTCACTGTCCTGGTGTCCCCTAAACGTCTCCCCTTGGTCCTGGATTTACCCACTAACACAATAACTGCACTTAGGCAAACAGCTTGCACTGCCACCGTCTTCACTGGCCTACAAACAGCCTGGGCAACAAAAAGGGTCTACTTACCAATGGTGCAGATGATGCTAGTGTTCCTGGCGGTGGTGGGCTCAGAGTCGATGTCCAGCAGGCACCAGTGCTCCAGATAGGTGTCTGCCATAAAGGCACTCAGCTGCTGCTTCTGGAAGAATGCCTGGCCCAGCTCCTGGGTAAGCTGTGCCATGTTTTCTGACAGACGTCTGCTGGTCACTAAGGGTCAGAGTAGGAGAGATGATGAAGTAGAGAGGACACAAGAAAGTAGAAACCGTAACATTGCTCATATTTATACTGATCAACGCTTTACCAACAGTCAGACTGTCCCTTTTAGTAAAAGTAACCCTTGCCATCCTTCACACAGAGCAAGCTGCCCAGACGATGTAAAGAACTTCCTATCAGCCCTACACACAGGTCTACCAACACGGATACACTTAGTGGGGTTCCTCAGAGACCACCTGGTCATATAGTCACTGAGATCCCACAGAAAGACTGCTAAGTTACACAGGCATGGTCAGCTGGTTGTCCTGGTTAAACATTAACCTTTTGGACCTGGAGAAAGTTCAGTTCAAACATTGTGGAGCCCACAGGGAGGAGTAACACCACCCACACAAAATGCTATTTAGCACAGATAACTAAATTCAGCCATTAATGACGAGACCAGCGAGCGGATGTCATCCAGCAACCCCCAGCAGATGGGTAACAGCCATAATTATTTGAAGAGCACGAGACTGTCACGAGGAACAAAATCGCCATGATGGAGGCAAGAGGCCATTGCAGGGCAATGTGAATAGAGAAGTATGGACATTATAGGAGAGACTGGCCAGGCAGGAGGCAGCAAATCAGCTGGGGAGGAAGATAGAACAGGAATCAGATAAGCAAGGTGAAAGCAACAGCCTGAGAAGAAAGCAAGCAGCAATGGGCATTACAGACAATATTGAGGAAAGGCAGTGCGGCAGCACAAGGGTCACATCTGAGGTAGGGCAAAGGCCAAAACCTGTGTGAGCTCCCAATTGCTCCAGTACAGCTTGTTGATCCTTTGTGTGCCATGTCCTTTCTGTTCTCAAGTACTTGTGAACAGGAGTGGTACCTGTGGGATAACTGGCACCAGCTGACCGTGGTTCTATATTGGCATATATTCTGGCAAGGAAAACTTCATTGCTTAGCATAAGGACCCACATGATTGTGATGTGGTGTATAGGCTGCATTGGGACACAAGGGAAAGGACAGGATATGGACAAAAGAGTTGTGGTAAACACATGGAGACCTCCAAAAAAAAAAAAAAAAAAAGTTTCGTAGTCAGCCAACCTCACTATGCTAGAACTACGCGTAGTTCTACGCAATTACACTTTGCAAACTACGGTTTCGAAGTCAAAAGCTTCGCTACGTTGCCATTTCGTAGACTACGTGTTACAATACAGAAGCTTTGCATAGTGCAAAGTGTAGTGTATGCGGACACTTATGTCCTTATGCAGAAAAATTTCTGCAATAATCCGCTAAATAGGCGCATGGGTGAATATATGCGTACATTCCACCTTCCAAAGTGGAATTGTATACGTATAGAAGGGCAATACTATTTCTGCGCATGCATAATAATCCATATAGATGTAGTTACCGCACACAGTTGACTTCGCAATACATACGTCAACTACGCATAGCAGGCGAAGCTTTGAATAGCGGTACTACGACTACGCGGAAATACGTACACAATGTTTTTAAACTTAGTCTATGAACTACGATACGTAGTTGTGGACTACAATGCGTAGATTCGCACTGGCGTAGTTTACGAGCAACCCTGTTTGAAACCCCACCCATCATATCCCAAATTGTAGCAACCCAAAAGAGTTGGTCGCACTATGGTGGCAACCAGCAGAGTGCCTTCCAAGGCTTGAAAACCACCTGAAGGCACTGCAGAGCATACTTGGTGGGTGGGAAAAGGGTGGGCTAAGGTCCAATAAATTAAGTACACCTGCTGAATGGAACTAGAATGCACTTTGCAGAACACTATACAAGTTGAGGGACATGTTGGCCGAGTTCTCCCACTATGGGGCCCTATAAACCTGCTCTGTGTGTACGTTGACCATTAACTGGTTCACAACAGCTTTGTGCAGCAGCTTCTACTCACATTTGCTGAAGTCAGGAAAAAATTGGCAAGCCATGCGGATGGGCACAGCATGCCATGCTGAGAAAATGGGGTAGGGAGGAAGTTGTGTGGCGAGCATAGCGCATGGGTGTAAAAGTACGTGCGCCAAACAATGGCCATGCACCAGGATGTGGGTGGAGCCAAATTTACATGAACTTAGCAATGGTGGGACATTAGACTAGGACTATAGTAGGAGTAGATTGTGAGCTCCTCCGACACAGGTGCCTCCCCAGTTTAGGCAGTGACAGGTGAACCCCAGGTTAGGTAGTGAGGTGGCCCCCCCTCCCATTTAGTGACAGGGACCCCCACTCACCATCATTCAGCCAGTGTTAGACCTCAGAATCAGCCGACAAGAGAAACAATCCCAGCGCCCTCAGTTGACGCCCTCAGGCAGTTTGAGGCCTCCTGTCAGGTGGGTCATCCAAGCCGCTTGGATCCCTTCAACACTCAACCACTGCATTATCCACCAGTAGGGGTGCCT
This sequence comes from Hyperolius riggenbachi, assembly GCF_040937935.1. Taxonomy (NCBI): domain Eukaryota; kingdom Metazoa; phylum Chordata; class Amphibia; order Anura; family Hyperoliidae; genus Hyperolius; species Hyperolius riggenbachi. Next base: position 38,743,308 of record NC_090654.1, read on the forward strand.
TCACTGCTAAAAATTATACTCCCAAATTACCAACACCACCCAAATTACCCCCAGGGCACTGCCATAGCTGCAGTTATCAGTCTATGCTGCGTCCAATTTACCAAAGTGATGCTGGCACCCAAATTAACTGCTTTAACCCCCTTGGCGGTAGGATTCTTTCTGGATTTTAGGGTCTAAAAGCGTTGCAATTTTTTTGCATGCTTTTAGACTACAGGATCCTCTGAGAGATGAGTAAAAACACCCGCTATGCACATTACTCTGCATAGACCTCCGGCGGCTACCACGAGTACAGCTCAGGGTTACCGCTCCGAGCTGGACTCGTGATTATCACTCCCTCTACGCTGTCCTCCGCCTCCACAGCCCGGCCACCCCCAGGAGCATACTGTGCAAGCGCAGAAGTCTCCTGGCAGTGTGGAGCGGCCACACTGCGCATGCAGAGACTGGCCAAGGCTACCGGGAGCCCTTACTGAAGATCTAGGAGACTGAGGAGGACGTTGAGGGAATCAGGCCAAAGGGGGCTGGAGGTAGCCCCAGGTATGTATGGATTTTTAGGTTTCATCTCAGGTACACTAAAGCTAAGAGTGCAGTACCTCAGAATCTGCCACTAACCGGATAATATCCAATCTAGGACAACATCTTATATTGAGTGGACCCTCCTAAAGGTGCATACAAATCCAATTCAGATTGGCCAAATTAAAGGCCCATACACGTTCGTTTTTTGCGGACGGGTCGTTTGAACGTCCCGTCGTTTGCCCGCTAAATCGGGCGTATGTACAGACTGTAGTTCTCGTGATAAGAGTGAGTTTGAGCAATCCGCCCGGCTGATCGCTGAAACACTCTTATCACGCGAACGACAGTCTGTACACACGCCTGATTTAGCGGGCAAACGACGGGAGGTTCAAACGACCCGCAGTTTGCAAAAACTGGCACATATATGGGTCTTTACCACTTCCTTGTAGTAGGAAGGCCAACAGATTTTGAATACTATTGTGTAGGTAAGCTCATACTACATGGAGGTCACAAAATTGGATGTGTGTACACACCCTAAAAACCAGGAAAACCACAATTTTAATAAGGATTTGCCAATCACTGACCAATTTTTCCACCTTCATGTAGTATGAGGGTCAGATATTGAGGCCCTGTTCACAGTGCTCAGTTGCATTGCAGAATAATTCTGTAGGTCAACTTACTGCCCATACAATTCTATGGGGCTGTTCACAGTAACGGACAGCGTTACTAACTCGCTGCATGCAGGGTTTGCGTTAAAGTCTATGTCCAGGCTCCACTGCACACTCCTGCATGCGTTATGCAACAGAGGACCACTGTGAACCTAACCTACCCTCATGAGGCAGAAGGTCAGTAATTACCATGCCTTATTTCACTAATCCCTGCTCAGTAAGTGACTTACCAGCATGCAGCAGGTCAGCGGGCAGGCAGGGGAGCTGTGTGTAGGACTCAATTTTCCCTACAGTGCAACCTTGTTATCCCTTTAGATGTGCTACAGCCACCAGGGGGAGCTCTTCTGTATGCTACAATTCAAATAAGCACATCTAAAGGGATGCTTTTTGAAAATTCCCTCTTTGCTATACGGAGAGTCCCACCCAATTACACTTCCTTTCAAATCAGCATGAGAAACAGGGTGGAGTGGTTCTCCCTATTGGCTGCCTGGCTCTCCCTAGTGACTGTCAAACCTACCGCAGAGAGACAGCATGGGGAGAGCCAGTTAGCTGCTGTCAGCTGGAGAAAATTGAACACTTTTGGCCGGTAAACAGAATGCGGAAATCTTTGTAAATTACAGTTTGACATTTGAGGCAATTACCGCACAAGTTGGTAATATACCTCACTAGTCGGTAATGTTTATTTGCTGTGCGGTGATGGTTTAGTGAATTGGAACGTGGGAAGGTGATCGGTAAAATCATCTGTTTCTGCATTACTGAATGAGTGCTTTGCAAATAGAGCCCATTGTGGTGTTAAAATTGGTCAGTGATTGGTCAAAGTGTGTACCATGCTTTATGCTATGTACACACTTGAGATAAAAGTCTTTGGAAAATGAAAGCTCACAGACCAATCTTACCCCCTTCCATGTAGTATGAGAGCCATACTCTACACAGTCTATTCTATGGAGCTGAACTCCACATCAGATAATCTGTGCAAGATGCTGGACACAAAAATGTACAAACATGCAACAGATAAGTATCTGCAAACATATCCTTTAAAGAAAAACCTTTTTGATACAGCTGATACAGATCCTGCAGTGTGTCCACTTCCTGCTCTCATTGAAGCAGACATAGGGTTAACATCCTGTGTTTACAAATTGACAGCTCTGCAGTGGCAGAGGAGATTCCTGAGCACACAGCTGAGAGATCTAATTACAGAGGTGATTTAGTCAGATAATGGGGAACTAGACAGGCTAAGCTCTAAGTACAGGACACACATCTCTCAGTTTTCCTTCTGCCCTGTGCAAGAGTCCAGGTCCACTTTAATAGTCCTATGCCACATTCTTGTTCCTCCCCCCACTAATCCAGGTTCCAGTCCTCAAGTACCCCAAACAGTGCAGGTTTGGTGGAAATCCACAGAGGTAGTTAGTTAATGAGCTCTGCTAAAACACTAATTACCTCACCTGTGAAGGTTTGTAGTTTTCTGCAAAAGCATGGACTGTTTGCAGATACTTTAGCACAGGGTCGAGAACCCCTGCAGAACCCCTGCTGTAGAGAAAATAATTCAGGTAGACAAAAAAAAAAAAAAAAAAAAAAACACCTCACTGCAATTTTCATCAATTGTAATGAAAGTGAATGGGAGAGATTTTAAAAAGTGCTAGTCAATTGCAAAATGCTCAGAAAAGCGCTTCTAGTGAGAATTGGCCCTTTATCATTGCACTAAGGGTCTTCACACAGGCGAGTTCCTGATATGCAGACCTAGAAGTGGCAGACAACAGTGGGCCCCTGTGCAAAATTAAAAAAAAAAAAAAAAAAAAAAAAAAAAAAAAAAGTACCCCATGACAACAAATTCCTGTCGAAATACAGCAGATTCGTTCACTGCTCGAATCAGTGGTGAAATCCTTAATGCAAATGTTAACCGATCGATTTCTAACCAAAATCAATTGGCGATCTGCCCAGGTGGAAGATTTAACTTGATCGCCAGCAGGTTGGAAGCACATTGTGAGAAAGCAAAGTCTACTGTTTGACTTTTCTTCTCGTCACAGAAAGTAAAGCAAAGATGGAGGAAGACGCTGGAATAAGTAAGACTGCAGGGATCCCGGAGGAAGTTCGATGACGTCAGCGTGACGGCGTGAGGCGCACGTTGGAGTGCAGAAGAGCCCGACCAGGAAGCTGAACTGGCGCGCCACTGGAGAAGACCAGGAGCCTGCAGAGTGGCGCCGAGGGCACGCCCTGCCTGCCACGGTCTGGAGGAAGCCCCAAATAAGTGGATGATTTTTTTTTTTTTATTTTTTTTTTAACACAGAGCAACCGTGAACCTTCCCTTTAAAGCGGATCAGAGATGAAAAACTATGACAAGTAACTCATCTATAGCTCATCTTTAGATAGTTTACACAGCAAATCTAGCTGCAAACAGCTTCAACAGTCATGTTTATTTATTCCTGTGATACAATGACAGCAGCCATGTTTTGTTTGTCACATTACACAGGCAAGCTGCTCTGCATCTCCAGCACTAAGCTCACTCCCCTCTCCTGCTCCTTCCTCCCCTCTGCCTCTGAAATCTCTGGCTAGTAACCTCCTCCTGCCCAGACTGAGCTCCCATAAGCCCTTGCTACATGGAGTGCCAAGGCACTTTGAGCTGTGGGCAAGGCTTGTTTAGTTTAGGGAATTAGGATTTAAAAAAAAAATTGGCTGGAGGAATGCCCTATAAACTATATGTGAGGAACACAATTATGCAAGGAGTAAAAGTTTCTCAGATCCACTTTAAGTGTAGGGTCCCACATGCAAATGGCCATAACAGATCATGGGTGGATCCAACTGAGGTTTCTAACAGCCACAAGGTGGGTAGTGACATAGGGAGGAAGAGACAGCCACATGGGGTACACAGAGATGAGGAAAGCCCCAACAGCCATAAGTGGGGGAAGGGGGGTTAGTGACAAGGAAAGACAGCTACAAGTTGGGTAGTGACACAGGGTAAGAGCAAAGCAGGATCAACCACCAGGCAACCTAGGCAGGCACTTGGGGCCTTGTGGGCATCAAGGGGCCCATCTGCCCCCATTATTTGACCTCCCTTCAGCTTACCAAAAAGGGGGCCCCAAATCTACTGCCTTGTTTAGGGCCCCATTCCAGCCTAATCTATTTCTGGGAGTGATACAAAGGAAGAAATAGCCATATAGGAAGGGCAGGTTACAGAGTGATACACTAGACAAGAGGATAATCCAGCCCTGACTACAGCTGCACAGGCCTATTTTCACCTCAGACCTGGCTAGGCATAAAAAGCTTTCCCTATGGAAATCTATGGTAACAGTGCAATCATTGCCCACAGCACCATGCTAGATAGTGTGTATGGCTATAGCTGGAAGACTCTGGGCAGTTTCCGCACAGACAGGAGATACTGTGCCCACAGGAAGTTACTATACAAAACTTCCTAAAGTGCTAAACACAATAACAAACGCTAGACTTTGTAACACAGCTATAACAGAAAGTGCAGGAATACAGCATGTGAATGAACCCTTATGCTCTGTCTGCAGACACTCCTAACGCTCTATCAATAGACTTTATACATTCCAGCCCCTCCCAGGTGTGTGATGGCTGAACCCCTCCAGATCTCCTGACTCCCCTCTGCCTTACTCCAGACACCCCCCATACATCCCCAGAGCCCCACAACAGTGCAAGTACATCCTTATCCCTCCTATAATACAGAGGCTCTCTCTCCACTATACCTGGCAGGCTGATGGGCTCTGGCTGAGCTGGAGTTCAGGAAATAGACTGAGCAGGGCGGACAGTTAGCGATTCTCCACCCAGCCTCACTACTACCTCCACCCATCCAAGTTATATAGCCGCTGGTGGGACCAGCATTAACCCGTTATGGTCTGTGCGCCCCCTGCTGGGCTGCGGCTGCCTGTACAGGATGTCAAGACTTCCTACACAAGATACTTGTCTGAACACATTTGCTGGATGCGTAGAGGGGGCGGCACGGCAGAGGTCTTAAAGGGATACGCCACAAAAACGAATCGATACAACATTTGTCGCTGACACTCAAAGGGCTCTATTCTCAATGAGTTACCGCATGAGTTAAATTAGGTAGTGATAAACACCGACCAAAATATCTCCATTTTGAAATTCACACATTTTTGTCTCACTAAATTACCTCATGCGGTAAAAGTGAGGTAAAAGTGTGGTAATTACCTCAAAATTTATCTCCAATTTGAGATTCTTAATTGAAAAGTTGGTGTTAATTAAGGATTTTTTTTTATCACCTACAAATGGTAGGTGATAATTATCACTTCTCAGCTTTTGGCCTTCAGGATGGAGCCTTTTGAGCTTTCTTTGCTCGAGTTTATGTCAATTTTACATAGAAGGCAGAAAAGACGAGTGTGTCTAATCTCAAGGCGCACTTTCAGACCTCGTACAGTCTTTTAGATGATGTTATAGATGGCAAGGAGGAAATTCCTCTCTGCTCTAAAAGATAAGCAACAGCATAATAACCTTTAAAGAAAAACATTTTTGTTACAGCTGATACAAATTCAGCAAAACATTTCCAGTGTATGTACTTCCTGCTTTCATGGAAGCAGACGTAGGGTTAACATTCTGTGTTTACACATTAGCTGCTCTGCTGAGGCAGCCAGCTGGCACAGCTGAGAGCTCAAATTACAGTAGTGATTATTCACAGATGAGGTTGAATTAGACAGGCTAAATTATATACATACAGGGTGCATTTTATAGGTTTTCCTTCTGTCCTGTGCAAGAGTTCAGGTCCCACTATCCTGGGTCGTCTCCAGAGCCGGGACAAGGTCCTCCAGCACCCAAGGCTGAGACACCAAAGTGCGCCCCTCCATCCCTCCCACCCCAGCTTTCACACACTGATTGCTATTAGACTAAGAGGGCCACAGGGCCCACAACCTCCCCAACACCTTAATATCTAGTTATCTGGCTTTCAGTCACTGCTATGTATCCCCTTTTCTTATTTCTTTCTGCTTCAAACACAATTAGGAATGACAGCTGAATGAATTGTGCGCCCCCTCCTACACTGCGCCCTGAGGCTGGAGCCTCTGCAGCCTATGCCTCGGCCCGGCCCTGGTCGTCTCTGTGTAATGGGTGGCAAGTATTTGGGCTGCCCTACAGTGCTCAAAAAAGCTTTATTTCCGTACATATTACTGACAGTTTTATCACCTGTTTTATCACCTGTTTTACCACATTTTTATCAAACATTTATCACACTTGGTACATTTTTAGTGAATACTCACTATTTTCACTATTTTTAGTGAATTATAACTGGAGGTCATTTTTCACCCAAAAAAGAGTTACCGCACCTGGTTTTGTGAATAGAGCTCAATGCCATTCAGATTCAGTATTATCTTTTACAAAGGTGGATTTGTAAAGAACACTTTAATATACACACACTGAAAATTAAAAAAATCACGTTTGAAAACTATTCTTAATTATAACCAAACATCAAAAGATGAATAGGCCAGACTGACTCTGAACTACATATAGGGGCTCTATTCATAAAACTTTACCGCAAGTTTTCCGCTCAAAACAGGACTTTCCCGACCATTTAGCAAAGTGGGCATTCATAAAAGCTGTTCCCGCATGAAAATCTACAATTCCCCAGCAGAAATTTCCGCCTTCTGCAGTGTTTTTATAGATTTATCTAGAAAAAAGTAACAAAATGGCCATTCATAAAGATTAGAGGAAGCGGTATGTGGACGGGAAATACCGCTTCCTCGAAGCCTGCGGATTACATACAAGTGAATGGGACAGACCTCCCAGAGAGAGCAGTGCACGCTGCCGGCGTAAGTGTTTCCGCATACCTTCCGACAGCTTACCGCCAGCCTTCAGCGGGAGATCTCTGCAACTTGCATCGCAGCTGGCAAGATTTTTATGAATGACCACACAGAAGTCTAAAATACTGATGCGGTATTTTCCCTCCACAATTTTTTCCGACTCCAATGTTTTATGAATAGAGCCCATAATGTATGGGGCTGCAGTCCCCAATGGGCTCTATTCATAAAAAACTTGTGGCGTAAATACTTGTAGAGGTAAAATACAGCAGCGGTATTTTACACTTCTGGGTGGTCACTCAAAAAAATCTTGCCAGCTGCGATAGCAGAGCGGAGATCTCCCGCTGAAGGCTGGCGGTAAGCTGTCAGAAGGCATGCGGAAACACTTCAGCCGGCAGAGTCCCTCCTTGCACTGCTCTCTCTGGGAGGTCTGTCCCATTCACTTGTATGTAATCCGCAAAATCAGAGGAAGCGGTATTTCCCGTCCACATACCGCTTCCTCTAAACTTTATGAATGGCCATTTTGTTACTTTTTTCTAGATAAATCTAGAAAAACACTGGAGAAGGCGGAAATTTCTCGCTCTGCTGGGGGATTTTAGATTTTCATGCGGGAATAGCTTTTATGAATGCCCACTTTGCTAAATGGACGGGAAAATCCGCTGTTTTGAGCGGAAAACTGCAATGCATATATCCAGGAAGCGAATGGTGGATTTATCTGATTTATACTTTTTATGGCACTAGGCTAACCTTTTTATGACTCCCCTTTCATGTGCAGCAGCCCTCTCTCATTCTATGCAAAGCCCCTTTTGCATGTGTGACATCCATGTCCAGATCCAGAAGCCCTCTCATATTCCATGTGCAGCCCCCTTCCATGTGCAGCAGCCCCCCATTACAGGTGACGCTTTTTTTTCCATGTGTGACATCCATGTGCAGCAGCCCTTACCCATTCCATGTGCAGCTTCAATTCCATGGCCAGCAGCCCTCTCCTATTCCACCATGTGCAGCCCCCCTTCCATGTGCAGCAGCTCTCTCCCATTCCATATGCAGCCCCCTTCCATGTGCAGCAGCCCTCTCCCATTCCATATGCAGCCCCCTTCCATGTGCAGCAGCCCTCTCCCATTCCATATGCAGCCCCCTTCCATGTGCAGCAGCCCTCTCCCATTCCATATGCAGCCCCCCTTCCATGTGCAGCAGCCCTCTCCCATTCCATATGCAGCCCCCCTTCCATGTGCAGCAGCCCTCTCCCATTCCATATGCAGTCCTCCTTCCATGTGCAGCAGCCCTCTCCCATTCAATATGCAGTCCCCCTTCCATGTGCAGCAGCCCTCTTCCATTTCATATGCAGCTCCCCTTCCATGTGCAGCAGCCCTCTCCCATTCCATATGCAGTCCTCCTTCCATGTGCACAGTGCAGCAGCTCTCTCCCATTCCATATGCAGCCCCCCTTCCATGTGCAGCAGCCCTCTCCCATTTCATATGCAGCTCCCCTTCCATGTGAAGCAGCCCTTTCCCATTCAATATGCAGCCCCTCTTTCATGTGCAGCAGCCCTCTCCCAATTAAATATGCAGTCCCCCTTCCATGTGCAACAGTCCTCTCCCATTCCATATTCACCTTCCCCCTTCCATGTGCAGCAGCCCTCTCCCATTCCATGTGAAGCCCCCATTCAATGTGTAGCACCCCCATTGCATTCCATGCAAAGCACTTTTTCCATGTTTGACATCTATTTGCAGCACCTCCAACCATGTGCAGCAGCCCTTCTTTTTGTAGACTGTAAAAAGGGATGGTCAATGTGATGTACATTAATCCATTAATCTGAATTGATGCAGGACTATACACATTTCCTTAGAATTATTAGCCTTTTGTTGACTGTTCCTAATTGTAAGCTCTCAAGGTTTGAGTCCTCTCCCCCTAATGTTCCCTGGTTCTGCTGTATGTGAGAGAAATATGGAGGCTGTCATACTTATTACCTGTTAAACAATACCAGTTGCCTGGCAGCCCTGCTGATCTCTTTGGCTGCAGTAGTGTCTGAATCACACCTGAAACAAGCATGCAGCTAATCCATTCAGACTTCAGTCAGAGCACCTGATCTGCATGCTTGTTCAGGGTGTATGGCTGACAGTATTAGAGGCAGAGGATGGTCAGGATAGCCAGACAATCCACATCGTTTAAAATGAAATAAATATAGCAGCCTCTATATACCTCTCACTTCACTTTAGGTGAGCTTGAAACAAGCATGTGGCTAATCTAGTCAGACTTCAGTCAGAGCACCTGACCTGCTGCATGCTTGTTCAGAGTCTATGGCTAACAGTATAAGGCAAGCGTCACGCAAAATTGAAATCTCATCACATGCTGCATGAGATTTCCATTGCCAATCATTACCTGAATCACAGAGGCTTTTGGAAATCATGGCAGGCCCGCAGAGAATACATCACTTGCGTTTAGCAGTGCGATTTCGCATTGCGTGAATTTAGTGAATGTGCCTTCTACAGAACCGTATCAGAACCATACAGTTATTGTCCGCTTCTGATCCAGTTCTGTATAATGCCTGAAGAAGAAACATTTCGAAAGCTTGCAATAAATTGTGTACAATTAGTCATTAAGGGCCCTTTTCCACTAGCAATCGCTAGCGTTCGCGCTAAACGCTAGCGATTGCCATTCAGCAAAGTACAAAATTTTCCGGCAATTTCCCGGCGATTGCAATGCACTGCGGCGCGATTGCTCTTGAATAAAAAAGGAATCGTGGTAGTGGAAATTACCTACCGTGATTCCTATGTTAAAAAGCAAACTGTAGCGATTTTAAAATCACTAGCGTTTTGCGATTTTGCGATTCAGCATCGCAATTGCCGCTAGTGGAAAAGGGCCCTAAAGGTATCATCGGAATCAACATTTGTTGGTTTGATGTGTGATTTTGCCTGTGCTTCCACCAAGTGTGACCCCTGTCTAAAGCTGGAAGCATACTTGTTCAAATCGCACTGCAAAACACAAAGGATGTATTGCTATAGGCCTGCCGCCTGACACATAGAAGCTGACAACATGTGCTACTTTTTCGCATACTGCATGCAATTCAGAGGCAGAAGATCCACAGGCAATTTGCATTGTTTAAAAAGAAATACATTTGTCGGCCACCATATAACTCCTGTTGGTTCTGCTGGCGGGTCCATGTAGCTGCTACGTACAAAAAGCTGCTGCCGCACTGCTGCGCGCTCCCGCGCCTGTTTGTGGGCTCCTGTGTCACCGCCCGTTAGCCCGGAGATCAATGAATGGGAATGCAGGTCCCATCCATTGATCTAAGTCCCCATTAGAAAGACCGACGGCTTCTGTGATAAGCTGCGATCTTTCTGAAGAAAGAAAGTTTCACGTCCTCCCTTCACTTCCTGTAAGCGTGATCGCTCGCTTATAGGACAAAAAGAAAAACATGACTGAGGCCATCTTGTGGCCAAATAGTAAAACTACATCTACATACAATTTTTTAATAAACAGACACACAATTACATTTAAAATTAACTGTTTACCTCCCACACTCTTCAAAAAATACCCAAAGAAAATTTTTAATAAAAAAAAATGACAATTAAAAAAAAAAATTGTGACCTAAGGGTCTGAACTTTTTTTTAATATGCATGTTAAAGAGAACCAGAGATGAAGCACCCTCTTGTATTTTACCTTATAAATCAGTGGGAACATGACAGTAAACACCTAATCTGCTCTTTGTTTCATTGTTCTCTGTTTAATCTGACTGTTATCACCTCTGATAAGAATCCCAGACTGAGCACTCAGTCTAGCTTTGCTACGGAAAGATTATAGCTGAGTCTGTCTTCTCTGGTGTCTTTTCAAGCCCAAGACTGCCCCCCTGTGGCTCTGCTATAATAATTCAGCTATAATTATTCCCTGCAAAGCCAGACTGAATGCTCAGTCCGGGATTCTTATCACAGCTGATAACAGACACTTTTAGCAGTGAGAATGAAACAGAGAGCAAGGTAGGTGTTTTCTCTAATGTTCTTACTGATATATATGGTAAAATACACAAGGGTGCTTCGTCTCTGGTTCCCTTTTAGAGGGTATATTATTATATATTTTTTTAAATTATAAGCTTGTAAATAGTAAAGGACGCAAAAGTGAAAAAATGCACCTTTATTTCCAAATAAAATATTGGCGCCATACATTGTGATAGGGACATAATTTAAATGGTGTAATAACCGGGACAAATGGGAAAATAAAATACGTTTTAATTATGGTAGCATGTATTATTTTAAAGCCGAAAACTGAGAAATAAGGAATTTTTTCAATCTTATTCTTAATATTCCCATTAAAATGTATTTAGAAATAATTCTTAGCAAATTGTACCACCCAAAGAAAGCCTATTCGGTGGCAGAAAAAGCAAGATGTAGAGCATTTCATTATGATAAGCAGTGATAAAGTTATTGACAAATTAATGGGAGGTGAATATTGCTCGGATGCATAAGGTGAAAAAACACAGAAGGTAGAAGTGGTTAAACCCTGGCCAATTCACATTCAGCACTGTTCCGTCATCCTGAACAGCTACGGAGTGTCCCTATGCCATTCATGACTTTGGTCACTCCCTTGCCTGTCATTAGTCAGCCCTGTCAGTCCAGTCTCCTGCTAGTCCTGTCATCCATCAGTCCAGTCATTAGTCAGCCCTGTCAGTTCAGTCTCCTGCTAGTCCTGTCATCCATCAGTCCAGTCATTAGTCGGCCCTGTCAATCCAGTCTCCTGCTAGTCCTGTCATCCATCAGTCCAGTCATTAGTCGGCCTGTCAGTCCAGTCTCCTGCTAGTCTTGTCATCCATCAGTCCAGTCATTAGTCGGCCCTGTCAGTCCAGTCTCCTGCTAGTCCTGTCATCCATCAGTCCAGTCATTAGTCGGATCTGTCAGTCCAGTCTCCTGCTAGTCTTGTCATCCATCAGTCCAGTCATTAGTCGACCCTGTCAGTCCAGTCTCCTGCTAGTCCTGTCATCCATCAGTCCAGTCATTAGTCGGCCATGTCAGTCTAGTCTCCTGCTAATCCTTTCATCCATCAGTCCAGTCATTAGTCGGCCTCTCAGTCCAGTTTTCATTCAGTGCTGCCACTGGTCAGTCCAGTTGTCAGTCCTGTTAGTCCAGTCTTCAATTAGTCCTGCCAACTGTCAGTCCTTATTTCAGTCAGTCCTGTCATCAGTTAGGCCAGAAACCCACTAGGAGCGATTTTGTAAATGCTTTGCATTTTGAAAACTCTTGTTAGTGTAATGCTATGGGTGTAAACCCACTTGAGCGATTTGATTTTATAAAAATCCCCCATAGCATTGCATTAGCAAGAGGTTTTTCAAATCACTAGAGATTAGAAATCGCTCCTAGTGGGTTTCTGGCCTTAGTCCTGTCACCTGTCAGTCCTGTCCTCAGTCAGTCCTGTCACATCAGTCCAGCCTTGTCATCCATCTGCCCTGTCATTCCAGTCCGTTCTTCTTCCCTTATTTCAGAGTCCACCCCTCCTGTTCTTCTCATCACTGGTGGGGCAGCCCTAGGGGTTGTGACCTGGTGGTAGGTGGAAGTAGTCCGTTGCCCGCTAAGAGTGATGGCCCATCATCCCTTGCGGGTTGCACTGGTGAAGACCTGTGCTCACTTAGACTCCATGCCACTGGTACTGGGATCAACAGGAGCTTGACAGTGCAAATTGTGTAGTGCCACTTGTGAAATTAACGCAACCTGCATTACCCAGGTAAAGTTGGCTCTGCTAATTTAACATGCTACTGACATAGCCCATGTTACCCAAGCAAAGTATGTGTTACCTAGGTAACACTGGTTGCGCTAATTGTACAGCACGCGCTATGTAGTCAGTCAGTGTAAGTAACGGTAACATTACAAGCAGCACACAGTGATTTTACAAGTACCGTACTAATACTCATTGAAATATTGTGTGACCCACATTACTTAGGTAAAGACCAAATTGCTAGTGTAAATTGCTTGGCAAATAGCTTAAAGGGAACCAGAGATGAACGATTCACACAAAATAAACATATCAGTTGATAGCTTGTAAAGAATATATGCTCTACCCGATAATTTCGCCACTCTGGTGTGCCTTTTTGAGTGCTTTTTATCCATTATTGCTCCAGGAAATATCCAATATGGCCACCTGTTTCCAGGTTATGAGGTGTTCTGGATGTGCTGTCTAGGCTATATGAGACTATAGACAAGCAGGGCTGCTGTAGGCTTTCATCTGTGTGCTTTCAACTTCATATTCTGGTATGCTTTGTGGCTGCCTGTAGGAAGTGTCTCTCATAGTAATGAAACTGTATACAGTAGATAATAATGATGACTGGCTGCACAGACAGAGCACACAGATCACACAGCCACACTTGTCTGTTAGACAGAGATTTTTCCTGCAGCAGCAGCCCCTCCCATGTCATCACAGCTCTCAGTATGTAAAGCATGAAATTTGAGCAAGGAGGGGGAAGGCTTGGGCTTGAAAAGACTCCACAGAAGAGTGACTCAGCTATAAGGATTCCAGGTCAAACCTCGACTGAATGGTCGGTGGACTCTTATCACAGTTGATAACAGATAGATTAGACTGAGAAGAATAAAACTAAAAGCAGGGTAGGTGTTTACTGTCATGTTCCCACTGATAAATGTAATAAAATACATGAGGGTGCTTCATCTCTGGTTCTCTTTAAAGGACCATTATTGCAAAAAAAAATTATACAATTTAAAATTTGTATGTATGCATATGTATAAAACGTATGTTTCTCCCTAAATAAAATGAGCTGTAAATTACTTTTCTCTTATGTTGCTGTCACTTACAGTAGATAACAGGGGCGTTGCTAGTCCCAAAGATCAGTGGCACATGCACGGGATCTATTGGGGGTGCCCCAGTTGTCCCCCCAGGCAGAGTCAGCTGTGGTGCCTCAATGGCGGTCATGCTGGGAGCTGTAGTGCATCAATTGGGGGTATGCTGGATGCTGTGGTGCCTCTATATGGGCATACTGGGTGCTGTGATGCCTTAATGGGGGCATGCTGGGAGTATTTGTGCCTCAAAGGAAGGCCCGTGGAAGCACAGAAGGGGTCCGCTGGAAGGTCAAGGAATGCCATATGGGAACTACCAGATAAACTGTCGGCAGGCAGCCCGCTCGCATCCATCTGAAAATGGCGCCTGTGAATAATGGCGCACAGTGTTGCCGCTAATCCGTTTGCCGCTTATCGCTATTTAACGTTAAAGCCTTATTGTTATTTAGCGTTAAAGCCTTATCGTTATTTAGCGTTAACACACAGAACCCTCTCTGCACCTATCCCTAACCCCTAAACCCCCCCGGTGGTGCCTAACCCTAACCACCCCACTGTTGGTGCCTAACCCTAACCACCTCCCTGGTGGTGTATATTGTACTGTAACTATACCTAACCCTACTCTCACACAGAACCCTCCCTGTACCTAACCCTAACCACCCCCTTGGTGGTGCCTAACCCTAAGACCCCCCCTGGTGGTGCCTAACCCTAAGACCCCCCCAGTGGTGCCTAACCCTAAGACCCCCCTGATGGTGCCTAACCCTAAGACCCCCCAGTGTTGCCTAACCCTAACCTTGACAGTGTTACATTAAATCCATTCACCATTTTGCAGTTAAATAACGTCTGCAGTTTGGCTTATGTAGGGCGCTATTGATAAATAACGTTAGTGTGTGTCACTATTGATAAATAACGTTAGTGTGTGCCACTATTGCTAAATAACGTTAGTGTGTGCCGTTTTTCTTCTTTTTTACCTGTGAGCCATTATTATGCAGTACTAACGATAAATAGCGATAAGCGTATCTTTTTAATGCGGCGCCATTTTTATGCATAGGCGCTGTGCGCCATTATTCACTGATCGCCTTTTACCTAGGTAACGCGGGTCGCGCTAACCGCGCCAGTGCCGTAAGTGCCGGTAAGATTGCCATGTGCTACTTGCACACAGTAAATTTTACCTCTGATTAGTGAATATTGGGAATGGTCGGAAATGCAGATTTCCAATTCCGTGGAAATTACTGATTCTGTGGATTTCCGATTCCGAGGTCATTTTTCGCATCCACCAATTGGCCAAATACTTCCGAGTGGACTCTACATTCTCTGATTGATCCAATGCTTTCGAGTTCTGTGATTGGGCTAAAAATACAGAGTTGTGGTAATGCAGTATTTCAACAGAAATCCAATTTTTGAGTTCCAGTCGGAAAAGCTGATTACTGGTTGGAAATGTGGAAATTTCATGTCCACTGAATCCGAATGAGCATCCCTAGTGAATATGCCCCATGAAGTCCAACAAACATTTCACCATCAATGGACCTTTATGAGACAACAGGCCAAGATTCCCTCTACACCATTTGCACATACTAGTCGATATATTTCATTGGAAAATGCAAACATTCTCAGAAGTCGCAAAGGTAATATTGTGTTACATACATAGGAAGATAATCCTTAAATGAAACTGGATTTGGCTAGCACTTCGTAAGGGATTATGGGATCTGTAGAATAACTTTCAGGTCACAGAGCAATTTGACATCTGTTCTAATTTCCTTGGAGACATTTCATTCGTCACAAGGTGACCTTTATGGATCAACATTAGCTGTCTTAAACCCCTTTAGACATCCAGACTAGTGATTAATTATAGAAAACGTGCTGGTCTATCAAGAGCCCATGCTGGAGATGCCTTGATTGGCAAGTTTCCTATAAATTATGGGCATGTTGGTTGTCTGACAAGCTAGCAGATTTGCAGGATTGAACTGGAATTCAGGAGATATAATGCCTCTTTGACATATGCTGTCTGGAAAATAGACTCTAGAGGGAGCCAAAGCTTCAAAGAACCAAACGATGTCTGATGCATGGATAGGCTAGCTCGGGCTGGACGGGCTGGACGCTGAAGAGAACCACTCTGCAGGAAATGTGTCCCTCAAATCAAAAGCAAGCCAACTGGCTTTCTCCTCAATTGGTCCTAGACTACGATAGACATGTAACTACGATTGGGAGTAGATTGTAAGCTCCTCTGCTTATATATATATATATATATATATATATATATATATATATATATATATATATATATATATATATATATATATATATATATATATAGTCTTCTACTCAGATACAGGGTAGCGTACTTGTTCCCTCCCTCATCCATCTGGCCTATAATGACATCCAGGGCCGGATTTGTACTTTTTACCGCCCAAGGCCATTATCACCAGCCGTCCCCCTGACAAACAGCCAACCCCCAACCACACAGAAGGGGGACAGAGAAGGGGAAACAGGGGGTATAGAAAAGAGGAAAGGTTATTAAACTATTCAGGAAAGTCAGAAATAATTTTTTACCCTAATTTCACGTGTTGCAAAACACAAATCCTCAATATTATTGTGTGGTGACAAAAAATAACTGGATACAAAAATAAATCAATACATTGCAGGTAAAAGGTTAAAAAATATAAGAGAAATCAAGAAATGATTGTTCTTCTCCATGTATTTTTTTCATCTTGTTTAATCCACTATCAGCCTGCAGGTCATCATCTTTACCACTGGCAGACAGGAAAATAAGACAGCACCCATTGCTATTATCTATAACCACACCCCCTAACAATGTGATAGGCTGAAAGACTGATTTTTTTTCATAGATATACGTATGCACAAAGGGAGATATTGCAGTTGAAAACAGCTGTTATTCCCCACAATGCAACAAGGCTCAGACAGGAAACTGTCAGGGCCATGGCCATGACATCACACTGTGGGAAGTTTTTTTTTTACCACAATATATATATTTGTGAAAAGGTAAAGATTACTCATGGGAAGGGACTATCAGCTACTCAGCTATCATATCAATAGCTTTCTGTCTCCTATCTACTAAGCTTACCATGTAGGTGACATCATTTAGGTGTTTTATGATGGTCTAAGGCCCCTCTTATGCTGCCTACACCTTATTCTGCCACATAGGGGACATACACTTTTTTATAGGGCCGTATTTTTGGAACGACCACAAAAGCCCGACCCTTGGGCGGATGCAGCCTCAGGGGGCACCTGAAAATGAAATAGGGGTTGTTACATATGAAAGAGGGGGCTGGAAATGGGGAGCAAAAGGGAAACTGATGCCCAAAGGAGCTGTTCATGAAGCAGAGGGGGCTGCAGTACATGGATAATACACATGGAAGAGGGGGCTGCACATGGAATGGGAGGGGCTGCAGTACATGGATAATACACATGGAAGAGGGGGCTGCACATGGAATGGGATGGGCTGCTGTACATGGGTTATACACATGGAAGAGAGGGCTGCACATGAAATGGGAGGGGCTTCTGTACATGGGTTATACACATGGAAGAGAGGGCTGCACATGGAATGGGAGGGGCTGCAGTACATGGGTTATACACATGGAAGAGGGGGGTGCACATGGAATTGGAAGGGCTGCTGTACATGGTTGATACACATGGAAGAGGGAGCTGCACATGGAATGGGAGAAGGGCTGCTGTACATGGGTGATACACATGGAAGAGGGGGCTACACATGGAATGGGAGGAGCTGCTGTACATGAAATGGGAGCCCCAACATACTTGGCCTAGGGGCACAAAAAGTATAAATCCGGCCTTGCTTGTTGACCCAAGTGATACATTCTTTCCCTGGCATTTTGATCTTACCACTGTTTGTGTTTAACCCAAGCCTGGGTCATGTTTTTCAGTTAGTGACTTTTTAGTTAGTTTTTTTTCTGATCCTAAAGATGTATTCAGTCACAGAGAGTTCAATATTGTAATACTTAACTTCTCACGTCTTGTGGATAGCTCCAAAGGTCCTCTCACTCGCCTACTCTATAGGAGCTCAAAGGGTGAGAACTCCTTGAAAACCCTTCTTTATACATACAGTACTGTGCAAAGGTTTTTGTAATGATCCGCTCAGCTGGCTGCACAGGCAGCCAGCTGTTTGACCATTCCTTATGTCTGAGAGATGCAGGTCTCTGGAAAAGAGACCTGGCTTTATCTTGCAACTTTCAGAGTTGCTTTGCTGAGGAATTTGCATACATGCAAATTGCTCAGCTGTCTCGTTGGAGGGCTGGCAGTATAAAAGCCTGCTGCTGACCAGAAGGCTTCGCTGGTCATAACGGTTTGTTAAATCACTCTTGGAGTGTCAGCCTTTCCTGTTGGATTGTTGTAGCTAGCTTAGAGTAATTCTGGGGACTGCACTAGGCAGCCTCTCTAGTGCAGTTAGCCTGCTTATCTGTTTTGTCTCTCTGTTGCGATTGTCCTGTTGCCAACGGTGGTCATCAGGAAATCGTTCTGTCTGTCTGTGGGTGCTAACCAGGACAGCGGTTGTTACTGGTAGCCCCTTCTGTTTTATCTGTCTTACTTGGATCGCACTAGCCTCTAGCGGTAGCGGCTGTGGATCCTTCTGATCGCTTTCTTGGAGTATAGCTGGAGCAGCGGTTGCCACCGGCTATCTCATCTGTCTGTCTTGCTTGGATCGCACTCGCTCTGACGGAAAGAGCAGTGGATCCTGCTAACTCTGCTTCTATACTTGGATCGCACTCGCTCTGGCGGAAAGAGCAGTGGATCCTGCTAACTCTGCTTCTATACTTGGATCGCACTCGCTCTGGCGGTAAGAGCAGTGGATCCTGCTAACTCTGCTTCTATACTTGGATCGCACTCGCTCTGGCGGTAAGAGCAGTGGATCCTGCTAGCTCTGTTACTTTACCTGGATCGCACTCGCTCTGGCGGAAAGAGCAGTGGATCTTTCCTATCCCACTTCCCGTCCATCTGTCTGTCTTGTCTGATACGAACGCTTGCTGTAGGCTCGGTGAGGTAACCGTTAAGCAATCGCTCACGTTCTCTCTTTCATGTTTGGGTGGCGGGGGTTAGTTAGGCGTGCTTGTCTCTGTTGTGCTTAACATGCGGAGACCGCGCTGTAAACGCGTTCGCTGTTGCGAATGAGTGCGGTGTTCGCGTTTAGTTAGCGTTTGTTATTTTCCTTATCTTCTCATTGTATGATTTGCTGTGCCTTTGCTACTCTCGTGCCCTGTCTTGCTTAAGCCTTGTGCCACCTCTGGCAATCGCCTCTCTCGCGATTGCATTCCTACTTTGTTTCTGCTGTTGTGTGTGCACTGTCGTGGGTTGGCGACTAGATTGGTGCACATACATACATTCTGTCTCTGTGCTCATTCTCATTCGCAATCGCTTCTCTTGCGATTGCATTCTCACTCGGTTTCCTCTGTTGAGTGTCCACCGTCGCAGGTTGGCGGCTAGATTGGTGGACATACATACATTCCTCATCTGTGCTTATTCGGTCTTGTGTTGCTGTTAGCAATTGCCATCTCTTGCGATTGCCTTCTCACCTGATCTTCATGGTTGTATGTTCATCGTCGCTGGGTGGACACACATACACTCTGCCGCTTTACTCTCTCTCTTTAAGGGCTATCTTGCCCTGCGTTTCTTCCCTTCGTACAATTCCTGTCTGGCGTCTGTGGCGGGGCAGAGGAGCTGTTCCTCTGCACTCCACAGCTCCATCTGCCGACAGGAATTTCCCTCTACAGGTGCGTTGCACCTTTTGCTGGGTTCTCTCAAATTATATGCTTGTGGAGGATTTCCGCAGTATCAGCGCACGTCCTGTGCGCTGACCACGGAGAGAATTCCACAATCGTTACAGTTTTAGGCAGGTGTGAAAAAAATGCAGTAAACAAAGAATGCTTTCAGAAATATAAATAATGATTGTTTATTGTTATCAATTTACAAAATCCAAAGTGAGCGAACAAAAGTAAAATTTAAATCAAATCAATACTGCTTCGGCAAGGTTTCAAACAAAGATTTCAAAGCAGACTGGGGTTTCAAGATGTTCATGCTCTTTTGAGGACTGTATACACATCGGTCAGCCAAGAAAGCTTAGTGCAGAATATGAAAGACACATCAAGCTTATTACCCTTCGAAATTGGAAGATATCAAGCAGTACCATCAGCTCCAAATGTCAAAAACCAGTGGGATCCCGATGCACCCATCTACTGTCTAGAGAAGTCTGGCCAGAAGTGGTCTTCACTAGCCAGTGCTCCCACCAGCCAACAGACTCTCGCCAGAGTCGGGACAAGGTCCTCCAGCACCCATTGCTGAGACACAAAAGTGCGCCCCTTCATCCCCCACCCCAGCCGTTGCACACTGATTGCTATAAGACTAAGAGGCGCCCCAGGGCCCCCATGCCCCCAACACCTTAAAGAGAACCCGAGGTGGGATTTAATTATGTTAGTGGGGCACAAATGCTGGTTGTGCACACTAACACCAGCCTCTGTTGCCCCATGGTGTGTCTCCAGGACCCCCCTGCGCGCCGCTATACCCTCCGCAGTGCTAGCGACACACAGTGTGTCGCCAGCACAAAGTTTACCTATGCGGTGTCAGTCAGCGCCGCTCCCCCGCCTCATCTGTATCGGCGCTACCCGCCCACGTCCCTTCCCTCCAATCAGCGGTGTTAGTGTGCACAACCAGCCTCTGTGCCCCACTACCATAATTAAATCCCACCTCGGGTTCTCTTTAATCCCTAGTTTTCTAGCTTGCAGTCACTGCTATGTATCCCCTTTTTATTTCTCTCTGCTTCAAACACAATAATGAAATGATAGCTAAGTGAGTTGTGCGCCCCCTCCTACACTGCGCCCTGAGGCTGGAGCCTCTCTCGCCTCTGCCTTAGACCGGTCCTGACTCTCCCCCACCTTTAATACATTCAAATGAGCATTCAAGATTCACCTTTTCATGTACGCCTACCCCCTGCATCAGTACCATACTTTCTGCTAGGCATTCTGCCAACAGATGCACCTATTGTCTCTACCCCCCACCCTTTAGAATGTAAACCTCTGGCAGGGCCCTCCTTCCTAGTGTTTCCAGCTTAATTATGCAATCTTACTGTCTGTCACCCCTCTTGTGGACTAGAACAGACTCTATTTTGAACAAAGACACAGAGTTACTGTTATCAACGACATTTGCATGATCTTGTTTTGTTGTGAGTTTCTTGTATGTCCTACCTTGTATGTTAACCTATTTAGCTATTGTGCAGCAAAGCGTAAAAAGAGTTGCAGCCAAAAAGCCACACCTCTGATGTGGAAACAAGGCCAAGCGACTCAAGTTTGCACGAAAACATAAGAACTGGGGTGCAAAAAAATGGCAGCAGGTGCTCTGGACTGAGTCAAAATTTGAAATATTTGGCTGTAAAAGAAGGAAGTTTGTGCATTGAAGGGCTGTAGAGAGTCTGCAGACAACAGTGAAGCATGGTGGAGGTGGATGTTCCTTAAAAGTTTAGGGCTACATTTCTGCAAATGGAGTTGGAGATTTGATCAGGATTAATGGTGTTCTCAATGCTGAGAAATAGAGGCAGATACTTATCCATCATGCAATACCATCAGGGAGGCATATGATTGGCCCCAAATTTATTCTGCAGCAGGACAAAGACCCCAACAAACATACAGCCAAAGTCATTGAGAACTATCTTCAGTGTAAACAAGAAGTCCTTGAAGTGATGGTATGGCCCCACACAGCCCTGATCTCAACATTATCGAGTGTGTCTGGGATTACATGAAGAGACAGAAGGATGTGAGGAAGCCTACAGCCACATATCCACAGAAGATCCGTGGTTAATTCTCCAAGATGTTTGGAACAAACCACCAGCCAAGTTCTTTCAAAAACTGTGTGCCAGTGTACCTAAAATAATTGATGCTGTTTTGAAGGCAAAGGGTGGTCACGCCAAATATTGATTTGATTTAGATTTCTCCTTTGTTCATTTGCTGCATTTTGTTGATTGATGAATATAAATGATTAACACTTCCATTGGATCATGTAAGGGGCTACAAAGGACTAAAAAGCTCTCTTACTAAAATGTGTAGACGCTGACACATCATTGCATTCCAGGGGTTCTGGAGGTGTGTCTAGCTTACGGGGTTGGCAAAGGATAATTTGCATATGGGAATGAGGGAAGGGCATAAGGGTGTGGAGGAAATAAGGGACAGTATAGGGGGCTGGGATATATATAGTCCAAAGTAGTGAGGAGGGTATGGGGGGCAGTATAAGGGGTATATAGTCCATGGAGTATCATGTTCCTCTCCAGTTGGTGGCAGGCAGTGCTATATCGGGCTTCTGTTTGCACAGTTGTTTTCTCTTCCACCAGTAGGATGTAGAGTTTCCTCTCCTCATCTACAGAGGTGAAATTTAGGATGTGGGTGGAGAGTCTCTGGAAGTGGGCAGTCCTCACAGGTTTGTATTTGCTGCAGTGTAGCAGAAAGTGGGCCTCATCCTCCAGGACCCCCTGGTCATACTGCTTGCACAGTCTCTCCTCTCGGACTGCCTTGCAATTAGCGAAGACAGACTCAGGTCTGGTGAAGGAGGACTGATCCCATGAAAAGGTTGGGGAGGGTCTCATTTTGTGGAGAGAATCAGGGCCACAATCAGCCCATACAGTCCCAGGACCTCGGCAAAGATGAGGATGAGGATCATGCCTACGAATAGCCGGGGCTGCTGAGCTGTCCCCCGCACACCTGCAGCACCCACAATGCCAATGGCGAATCCCGAAGCCAGGCCGCTCAGACCCACACTGAGGCCGGCACCTAGGTGCAAGAAGCTCTTGTATAGTGGGATGGCGGGTAGGATGTTATTGGCGATAAGCACCGCCACAACCAATCCATAAATGGCTATGATACCAGCCATGACGACGGGGATGATGGACTTCATGATCAGCTCAGGCCTCATGACAGACATGGCTGCGATACCTGCGCCACTCTTCGCCGTTCCATAGGCAGCTCCGAAGGCACTGAACACCATTGCTGATGAGGGACCCATGACGGAGAAGAACATGTAGTAGTCAGGCACAAAATCGCAGGCAGACATCTGTAACTCTGTGTGGGGTTTCTCTTTAACCTTGAGAAACTACTTTTTTCCTTGAATGCAGCAGTAAAGAAAAGTCCTGGAGTCAAAGCATTAACTCTTCTTATGTTGGATAAGTGTCCTAGCAAGTCTCAAAAATGATGTAAGGAGTATGCAAGAATTGTTCTTTTCACAGAAGAATCTCAGAAGCATAGTAACATCAAGCAACGCAGCACTTATCTTCTATGCCTGTATAGCAATGTCCTTTACGAAGCTCTTTGTACATAGGAAACAGTCTCACCTGCAGGAGTAACATCAATAGAACACTTTCACTTTGCTATATACAGCAATGTCTGTCTTAAGATTCTTCATGCATAGGTTATTCACAGGTTAATCTTTCGCTACTTGCTGAGTAATGCTAAGCAATAAAACCCTCCAATTGTATAATCCTACAGATTTATGGTAGCTGAGCTGAGGTTCTCTACATAGCAATGCTCTGCTGGGCAATGTTTACTGCTGGGACTTCTTACTGAATAGGTGCTGACCCTAGCCAGGATTCCAACCCTGGTCACCCATCTCAATAGGGCCCTTAACCAGAGCACTGGTCTCAAAGCACTCTAGAGCTGCAGTCACTAACTAACAGGTACACTCAAGGGGCCACCCTGCAGTGTTAGGAAGTCTTGCCCAAGGACTTCTTACTGAATACTGTGTTTCCCCGAAAATAAGACACTGTCTTATATTAATTTTTGCTCCAAAAGATGTGCTAGGGCTTATTTTCAGAGGATGTCTTATTTTTGGGGGAAACAATGGTAGTTTTCCTATACAAAATGTATATACTGCATGCCATGCTGAAACACAAGCAGCATACACAGAGCTTGTGATTGGCAGATAGAAGCTCTCACTTACAAGAAATTGATTCTGCTGCTCATGAGGGTAAGAATCTATTTCCACGATAGGATAAGCTGTGTGTCCTGGGAAGAGGTGAAGTGCTGTTGATGCTTATCAGGACAAATCAGGAGTGCTGGCTCCAACAAAAACACAAATTGCCTTACACACATATACAGGACTGTAGAACTCACATTATACTGCTGCTCTCCTGGGCTTTGTATTGAGCGTGACTTGCTGGTCTCATGTGGGCTACTGCTAGGGCTTACATTCGGGAGGATGTCTTCTATTTCAGGCATGCTAGGAATTCCTGCTAGGGCTTATTCTCAGGGGATGTCTTACTTTAGGGGAAACACAGTAGGTGCTGGCCCTAGCCAGGATTCGAACCCTCGTCTCCCATTAGTACCAGTACACTACTATCCAGTCACTACTTTGAACACTGGGAAGAAATATGTAGGCCTGTATCTTTAGCATAAGCTCCCCACATGCTCTCTCCTTCTTCCTCCGTAGCATAAAACAGTCAATCAAATTTCAGCCATTCATTTTAAATGGGAAAATTTAAGCTGCAGCCATTCTTACACTGTTAATCGCAGGGTTTTCAAACTTCCCACACTTGGCCACTGGGTGAATGAGATTAAGATTCAGGAAGATGGGTGGAGCCTACAACAGCCAATCAAAATTCACCTATTGATTTTCTGTAACGATTGGTGTCAGCAAGAAAAGATTTTCTGATTATTGGTGATCTGCAGTATCACCAATAATACAGATGTTATACCTGATTATGTGGTGATCTGCAAAATCACCAATAATGCAAGTATAGCAAGACACAGGAAACCCAGGTGTAAGATAAGTGTTTGGCGCAACAGTAAATATAGATAGAGATACCCACTATCTCAGAGGAGCTGGTAGAGGGAGGTATCTCTATAGAACACTGTAATCAGTACTCCAGCAGGCTGGAGACACAGAGGAACTAGTGATCGGTTCACCCGAGGACCGGAATGTACCTTATCACCCGAGGAACGGGTGATTCAGATAGTACTGTAGCTATCAACCTGAGAATTAGGTGATTAAGACTGTACTGCAACTATCAACCTGAGGAGCAGGTGATTAAGACTGTACTGCAGCTATCAACCTGAGGAGCAGGTGATTAAGACTGTACTGCAGCTATCAACCTGAGGAGCAGGTGATTAAGACTGTACTGCAGCTATCAACCTGAGGAGCAGGTGATTACTAAACTGAGAATCCCTCACCAGAACTAAGCTCACTGGTGAGGGTAGGAGAGTCAGACAAGCAGGATCGGCAACACACGGACAGATACGGTACAAAGACAGAAGACTGTATCAGAGTGAGGTATAAGCTGAGTCGACAACAAGATCAGATAGGCATAGGCACAGAATCAGAAGGCAGAAGAGTAGTCAAGGCTAGCAGAGGGTCATAACAAATAATACAATTCAATTTAGTACTTTAAGCTATCAACAGAATCTGGCTAAGTGTGGATCCCCAGCTCCTGCTGGTTCTTGCACACTTTCAGATCTGACTAAGGTCTGAGTGCTAACACGTAGCATTTGCAACGGCAGACAAAGAGCAACTGACAGGCAGGTCCTATATATATATATACTAAGTGACAATATATATATATATATAGTCACTCAGCCAATCCGGAGCACTACTGGAGTCAGCTGACCGGCTGATCAGCTGACTCCCCTTCTACTTGCATAAAGGTCCTGTCGCCTGGCGCGCGCGCAGCCCTCAGTCTATGTGCAACTGAGGGACCAGGCAAAACTCCAACATGTAACTGCGTGGCGGAGGCCGCCGGCTGAGACGCGGATATGGCCGCCATGCCTCTCACCGCCGCGGTGGCCTCTCCGCTATCTATTACATTTTCTTTTTTTAATCAACAAAACATAGTTTATTGAGGTCAAAGTCAAATACAACGGAAGACAAAGTCAAATACAACAGAAGACACCTATTGATTTTCAAGGGGAATATTTACATTGCTGCCACTCTTACACTCTTAACCTCCCTGGCGGTAAGCCCGGGCTATGCCGCCGGGAGGCACCGCTCAGGCCCCGCTGGGCCGATTTGCATAATTTTTTTTTTGCTGCACGCAGCTAGCACTTTGCTAGCTGCGTGCAGTGCCCGATCGTTGCCGCTACCCGCCGATCCGCCGCTATCCGTCGCGCCGCGCCCCCCCCCCCCCCCCACCCAGACCCTGTGCGCTGCCTGGCCAATCAGTGCCAGGCAGCGCTGTGGGGTGGATCAGAGTCCCCCTTGACGTCACGACGTCGATGGCGTCGGTGACGTCATCCCGCCCCGTCGCCATGGCGACGGGGGAAGCCCTCCAGGACATCCCGTTCTTTGAACAGCATCTCCTGATCTCCGATCGCCGGAGGGGTTGGGGAGATGCCGCTGAGCAGCGGCTATCATGTAGCGAGACTTTGTCTCGCTACATGAAAAAGAATTTTTTTAAAAAAAAAAAACGCATTTGCTGCCCCCTGGTGGATTTTTAGCAAACCGCCAGGAGGGTTAATGGCAGAGGCCTCAAATCTGGAACAGTCAGTGACTGGGAGACAGGGGTTTAAATTCTGAAAAGGGGGCGGGCCACAAACAGCCAATCAGATTTGTTTGATTTCAAATTCACTAAAGGTGCGGGGCTACAAACTGCCAATCAGATTTCATTGGTGGATAAACTGCTTCCATTCACACATTTTTGATGCCAGGAGCCCGGAAGCTCACAAACTTGGTCATTGAGTGAATGTGTGTCAAGGTTACAAAAAGTGGGCTGAGCCAAAACAAATTTCACTGGGAAAATATAAACTGCAGCCATTCTTACACTGTTAATGGCAGGGTTTTCAAACTTTGCACAGTTGGTCATTGGGTGACTGGGATTAATATTCAGAAAAGTGGGTGGAGCCTAAAAAAGCCAATCAAAATTCACCTGTTGATTTTCAAGGGGAATATTAAAATTGCTGCCATTCTTACACTGTTGATGGCACAAGCCTCAAACCTGGTACAGTTTGTCATTGGGTGACTGGGGTTCAAATTCATAAAAGGGGGTGGAGCCACAAACAGCCAATCTGATTTGTTTCATTTCACTGGGAAAATACAAATTATTGATGCCAAGGACCCCAATGCTCACAAACTTGGTCATTGAGTGACTGTGTGTCCAGGTTACAAAAAGTGGACAGGGCCAAAAACAAATTTAACTGGGAAAATATAAACTGCAGCCATTCTTACACTGTTAATGGCAGGGTTCTCAATCTTTGCCCAGATGGTCACTGGGTGACTGAGATTATTTAGGGAAGTGGGTGAAGCCTATAATAGCCAATCATAATTCACCTGTTGATTTTCTAGGGGAATATTTAAATTGCTGCCTTAAACCTGCTACAGTTGGTCATTGGGTGACTGGGGCTCAAATGCTGGAGAGGGGCGGATCCACAAACAGCCAATCTAATTTGTTTAATTTCTATGGGAATATACAAAACAAAATATAGAATACTTAGCCCAGGTATGAATATGGTGGCATCAGCATCAGGATGGTTTGGAGTGACAAGGAGCCCCCTCACAACGACCCCACTAGTATCGCGGGCGTTACCACGCTTTTTCAAGGAGAGGAAAGGCAATCGTGGTAACGCCCGCGATACTAGTGGGGTCGTTGTGAGGGGGCTCCTTGTCACTCCAAACCATCCTGATGCTGATGCCACCATATTCATACCTGGGCTAAGTATCCTATATTTTTTGTTACACTATGCACTTTATCCATTGGTCGTTTTCCACCATTTGTTGCACTTTGCTTGTCAGCCCTTGTTTGAAACTTTGAGATCTGGGCTTTTCCAGACATGTATTTTCTTGTTTTGCACTATATTCTTTACGACAATTATTGCATGTACATTGTTCACTGTATAGATATTCATGTGCTAGGCACAAGGTCACTGTCTTACTGAACCCAGGTTCAAGGGTTGCACAGGGAGGTTGTTTGATCCCATGTGCAACTGCATCTTTATACAATCTACAGGATCTTCTCAAAAAATTAGCATATTGTGATAAAGTTCATTATTTTCTGTAATGTACTGATAAACATTAGACTTTCATATATTTTAGCTTTATTACACACAACTGAAGTAGTTCAAGCCTGTTTCTGGTTCAAAAGTGGGTTCTTGCTTCCATCCGCTGAAAAGCTTTATGGAGATGAAGATTTCATTTTTCAGCACGACCTGGCACCTGCTCACAGTGCAAAAACCACTAGTAAATGGTTTACTGGCCATGGTATTACTGTGCTCAATTGGCCTGCCAACTCTCCTGACCTGAACCCCATAGAGAATCTGTGGGTTATTGTGAAGAGAAAGTTGAGAGACGCAAGATCCAACACTCTGGATGAGCTTAAGGCAGCTATCGAAGCATCCTGGGCCTCCATAACACCTGAGCAGTGCCACAGGCTGATTGCCTCCATGCCACGCCGCATTGAAGCAGTCATTTCTGCAAAAGGATTCCCGACCAAGTATTGAGTGCATAACTGAACATAATTATTTGAAGGTTGACTTTTTTTGTTTTAAAAACACTTTTCTTTTATTGGTCGGATGAAATATGCTAATTTTTTGAGATAGGAATTTTGGGTTTTCATGAGCTGTATGCCAAAATCATCAATATTAAAACAATAAAAGGCGTGAACTACTTCAGTTGTGTGTAATGAATCTAAAATCAATGAAAGTCTAATGTTTATCAGTACATTACAGAAAATAATGAACTTTATCACAATATGCTAATTTTTTGAGAAGATCCTGTATATTGGCCAATACTCATTATTATATGACTGCATCTGATATTCAAGGTTATAGAGTACTTTTATGGGTAATTTTTTAAATGTTTTTATTTTTTTTCTGTTACTTGTGATTGTACACTGTGAGACTTTGTAATAAAGATTTATTATATTTTTTCTACCATATATAATTATTTTTTGTATTTTTGAGTGGTGCTATTCCTAAAAAGGGTTTCTTTTCTTCCTAAGTACAATACAGCAGTGGTTCCCAACCTTTTCCGGCCCGGGGAACACTTTCTGACCATATTTTTCTCCGGGGAACGGCGGGGGGAGGGGTAGATGGGGGGGGGGGTGCGGGTGTTTGCGCGACCTAGTGGACAGTGCCGTGCGCAGCAGGCTATGGGGGTGGGGGGGGTGGGGGCTGGGGTACGGCTGCATAGCTAGCATAGTTGCCCCAGTATAGTGAGTTTAGTTGCCCCAGTATGGTTAGTATAGTTACCCCAGTATAGTGCCCCAGTATAGCTAGTATAGTGCCCCAGTATAGCTAGTATAGTCCCAGTATGGATAGGTAGTGCCCCTGTATAGTGCCCAGTATGGGTAGGTAGTGCCCCAGTATAGCTAGTATAGTGCCCAGTATAACTAGTATAGTGCCCAGATAGCTAGTTTAGTGCCCAGATAGCTAGTATAGTGCCCAGTATAGCTAGCATGGTGCCCAGTATAGCTAGTATAGTGCCCAGTATAGGTAGGTAGTGCCCAGTATAGGTAGGTAGTGCCCAGTATAGGTAGGTAGTGCCCCAGTATAGTGCCCAGTATAGCTAGTATAGTTGCCCCCAGTATAGCTAGTTTAGTTGCCCCCAGTGTAGGTAGTTTAGTTGCCCCCAGTATAGCTAGTTTAGTTGCCCCCAGTATAGCTAGTTTAATTGCCCCCAGTATAGCTAGTACAGTTCCCCCCCAGTATAGATGCCCAGGAGGGGGGAAGCAGCGCTAGAAGGAGGGGCAGTGGAGGCAGCGCTGGGGAGGGGGGAAATATCCCCCCCCCTCCCTCACCTGGGACCCCTCCTTCTGCCTCTCTCTCCCTCCATTTAGCGGTGGCAAGTGCGGGCTCGGCGGCGAGGAGACATGCGCAGAATTACTCACCACTTCCACGTTCCAAGCGCCGGCAGCGTCATGTCGTCACAGATCTCCGCCTTCAATGCCGCCCACTGTGCTTCCACTAATCAGGAAGCACAGTGAGCGGCATTGAAGGCGGAGATCTGTCGACATGACGCTGCCAGCGCTTGGAACGCGGAAGTGGTGAGTAATTCTCCGCATGCCTCCCCGCCGCCAAGCCCGCACTTGCCACCGCTAAATGGAGGGGGAGAGTGGCAGAAGGAGGGGTCCCAGGTGAGGGAGGGGGGGGATATTTCCCCCCTCCCCACTGCTGCCTCCACTGCCCCTCCTTCTAGCGCTGCTTCCCCCCTCCTGCGCCCTACAGTAGGAACAGGTCTGGCGAGAGGCCAGACCTGTACGGCACACCAGGCAACATCCCGCGGCACACTAGTGTGCGGCGGCACAGCGGTTGAAAAACGCTGCAATACAGTATCTACTTATGTATGTGTTGTTGTTTTTTTCTGGCATATTACGGCTAGGTCCGGATTTAGGCCAAGGCCAACCTAGGCCATGGCCTAGGGCACCACAGGAGCAAGGGCACCAAAGCAGCTGCCTAAACTGGTGCTGCATTTGCAAGCTTGCAAATGCTGCAATGCAGGGAGATCAGGCGAGCGCCTGACAGCAGTACTCTGCTGCTAGTTGCCTGTAGAGCAGCCATCTTGCTCTCTGTGCACGTTTGCATTGTGGCCGGCGGCTATGGACTTGGGCAGCGTTGGAGACGGAAAGGAAGAGGAAGCTTCTGCACTGGAGAGGAGTGGAGAAATGAGTCACACTGATGCCTGCTGCGGTGTGAAGGTGAACTGGCTACCTATACTGAAAGGTTCGAGGGTGGGAAAAAGAGGGATTAAGGGACTCATCTGGCTACTTATACTGGCTGGATAGTGTACTGGTTAAGGGCACCGCCTTTGACATGGGAGACCAGGGTTCGAATCCTGGCTAGGGTCTGTACCTATTCAGTAAGGAGTTCAAGGCCACACTCCCTAACACTGCAGGGGGGGGGAGCTCTTGAGCCTGTCCCAGTGGCTGCAGCTCTTGAGCGCTTTGAGTCCAACAGGAGAAAAGCGCTATACAAATGTTCGGATTGGATCGGATATACTGGGGGGAGGGGTTATCTGGCTACCTATATTGGGGGAGGGGTCATCATGCTACCTATACTGGTGGAAATGGGGAGAGGGGTCATCTGGCAACTATACTGGAGGGAAGGGGGGAGGGGTCATCTGGCTATACTGAAGGGGGGCGGCAGCTGACAGTGGCCTTGGGCGGTGAAGAGTACAAATCCGGCTCAGATTGTGGCTGAACCTGCTGCTTTAAACAGTATTCTACCACAGAAAGGTGTGTGCTTCTTTAAAAATAGCAAGACAAAGGCAATTAACAATGAAAGAGAGACAGACCATCATAATGCTTTATCGAGTAGGACTTATTTTTACAGAGAAATTGTGAGGAAAAGCCAAGGTGTTAGTGAGTAAAGTCTCGTTTACCATCAAAAAGCACTCAGAAACTGTAAGAATTTTCTGACAGGAAGAGTCTGGCAGACCTTAAGCCACAACAGCCATGTCATGGGACCAAAGCTTCAAGTTGGCTTCATACTGTGAATTGGCGGCAGTGGTGCGGCCCAGTGGCACCGCCAAAAACAGACCTTCCAGGATTACCACGTTAGTATGCAGTAATCTCCTTCTGGCTCACATCCAAACAGGAAGTGACGCTTGCTTGCGGTCACTTCCTGTTTTGGAAATACGAAAGTGTGTGGAAGTGTATTGTAAAAATATTCTTCCACGCATGCGCGCCCGCAACGCCACCACCAACATTTTTTAAAACACCTGTGTCGCCATAGATTTACTAACATACTTCCGGTCCGACGCAGATCGCTGCAGGATGCCGCAGGAGCCGCACGGTAATGTAGGTATGTGTGTGTGTTAGATAAGGCCCTTCTGGCGCAGTGTACCGCAACGTGGAAAGTAAGAACTACCCCATAGACTTTTATTAGGCTGCAGTGGGGTGCGGTACATTTACCACACCGCAACACCTCAGTGTGAAAGGGCCCTCAAGGAAAACTTAAAGAGACTCTGTAACAAAATTTTAATCCTTATTTCTTCTATCCTATAAGTTCCTATACCTGTTCTAATGTGCTGTGTCTAACTGCAGCCTTTCCTATTTGCACAGTGGCTGTATTATCTCTGTTATATGATCTAATCTCCTCTCCTCTGTCCGGTCTGCCAGGCTCAGGCAGTCAGGCTGGAATGTGCTGTGCTGCTTGTGATTGTATAGAAGCTATACACACCCTCTCCAGGCCCCCTGCACACTCTGTATGACTCACACACTGAGCTCCTCTCAGCGTATCACTTGCTATGTCTTTTGTTTGTAAAAACTGCCTAAAACTGGCAATTACAAGCCAGGATTGCAGCAGGGAGTGGCAGAAACAGCACAGAGGGGCCCAGGAGAACATAATGAATAGAATGGTATGGTTTTTATTGTAAGAATTTTAGAGTACAGATTCTCTTTAATAGTTGTTGTAACAAACATTTCTCTGTTTCAAATGTAAATAGAAATCTTCAATATGTAGGTTTGACAGGTTGATTTGCAGCAGGAAAATGCATTGCTAAGATATCAAAATAAGGAAAAAGAGGTTTGCCTGTGCCATGAAATGCCACCAATGGACTACTGAAGACTGGAAAAAGCTGTTACGGACTGATGAAATTGAAATCTTTGGTTCATCACACAGGATTTTTGTACGCTGTTGAGTAGGCAAAAGAATGGTTCCCCAGCCCAGTGCCAAACATGAATGAGGAATGTGATGGTCTAAGATAGTTTTGGTAGAAAGATGTCCTTTGTGTGGAAATCCAAGAAAGATCCTTTGTTCAGAATTTTGTAAAAATGGGAGCCAGCCTCAGGGCCCTTTTCCACTACCAGCGTTTGCGATGCTGAATCGCAAAAACGCAAATCACTAGCGATCTTTAAATCCTTAGGGTTTGCTAAATAACATAGGAATCGTGGTAGGTATTTTCCACTACCACAATTTGATTTTTGCAAAAGCGCAATGCCGCAGAGCAGTTTTTACTGCCACTTTGCTTTGCAATGCATTGCATAGCAAAATCGTGATCAGGGGAGGACTGGGACCTTTTGGCCTGGGGGGAAAACACAAACTAGAGGCCCGTTTTCACGACAGCCCCAGCCCAAACGACATCACACACGTGCCCCACGTGCTATATGCCGGTAGTCACGTGGGAAATACAGCAAGGACACTCAAGGGACAGTGTTACAGGTAAACTATAAATGCACTGGCACCGGGGGGTACATAATACATTTTAAGTTACAACAGTCAGGGTTTCTATCTCTTACACACAAGTCCTGCAAGCAGCCCTTCTGGAGTCTAGGGACTGTCTGCAAGCAGCCCTTCTGGGGTCTAGGGACTGTCAAAAACTTTTTAACCTAGATAATATCTTATGTAGCTGTGCACATGCAGTTAACAATGGTTAGAGACCAGACAGATTTTTCCCACGGACCCTGCAGGCAAGCCTCTGCTCTTTATCATGCTGTGTATATTTACTAGCTTGCCCGCCCTGCAATTGCTCTGTATTTGGGCGTTTATTTCCCTCATTCAGCCTAGTGTTTCACATTGCCTTATACAAATACCTGAATTCACTAGGCACAGTGCCAGCCCTAAATCATTAAATGAGAGGCAGCCTGGGGGGAAATCTCCCCCTTCCCCCCTGGCCAGTCCTCCTCTGATCGTGATCCTCATTAGTGGAAACATTTTTGGGACTTGTGCAATCACAATGGCTAGCATTTAGCGCTAGCGATTGCTAGTGGAAAAGGGCCTTTACGGTCCTCTGGCTGGCTTCAGACAAGTGGTCAAAAATGGAGGACTGAGATTAAATTTCAGCCTGTTCCTTATGTAAGATCCTGCTTTGAGAGTGGAAATCAGGGGCAGGAGTTTGGGGTGTATTTTTATTTTTGGCGGGAATCTTAAATCCCAAATGTATGACATTTCTATATATCAGACCACCAGAGGCGGGACAAGGTCCTCCAGCACCCAAGGCTGAGACACCAAAGTGCGCCCCTCCATCCCTCCCCCCTCAGCTGTCACACACTGATTGCTATTAGATTAAGAGGTGCCACAGGGCCCACAACCTCTCCAACACCTTAATATCTAGTTATCTGGCTTGCAGTCGCTGCTATGTATCCCCTTTTCTTATCTATTTCTGCTTCAAACACAATTAGGAATGACAGCTGAATGAATTGTGCGCCCCCTCCTACACTGCTCCCGAGGCTGGAGCCTCTCCAGCCTATGCCTCGGCCCGGCCCTGCAGACCACATTCATTGCACACAAATAATAATAGCAAATTCTCAATCCTCAAAGAATATGGATCACATTAATACCAGACATGAATAGTGTGACACATTCCTTTCCTGAGAAGTTTAATTATGGGGCTGTGGCTTACATCAGTCCCTTAATAGTGATATGGAAATTTGCGTCCGGTTACCAGCGATCAAACTATATACTGTTATATACTGATACACACCGATCATAAGTACGGTATCTCTTAAAAAGGCAAAACTCATACAATACAGCTATTTTATATCTGGTCATAGTGGCTCCACAATGCCTCTGTCCTGCTGTGGTGAAAGCTTGCTTTCTACTGTACAGTAAATTACCAAATGGTTCTTTTCAAGCTGGTGTTAACACCTATGTGTAATATGCCCCATGCAAGAATGTCCTTTGGTCCAGGTACTTAAAAAAAACAAAACATTGTCATCCCAGACTATTATTATTATTTATTAGATTTATATAGCGCCAACATATTGCGCAGCGCTGTACAATAAATAGGATTACAGACAATGATAACAGGGTTGACAGAACAATACAGGTAACAGACCATAGATACAACAATACAGGTAATAGCAATAAGATACACAACACAATGCAGATAATAGTACAATGCCAGATCATAAACTGGAATGGTAGTGGTACCAGTCCAGTTTATGATCTGGCATTGTACTATTATTGGACTATTATTGGACTAGCAGCTGTTTCCAACTGGAATAGGCAAGACCCCAGGCTGTTGCTCAGTACTACAACTACTCATCTGATCTGAATTGTAACGTGAAACCCAATCAGCGATCAGAAAACCAATTGTGATTGTGTTTTTCACGATTCGTTTGTGACACCATGTAATATCCACTGGTATGCACCTAGTTGAACAGGGGTTCCTCATACAGTAAGATAATGACCCAAAGGTTCAAAACATAAGTTCAACCTGTGTCACAACTACCTTAGGAAAAAATAAGAAAATGTTAAAGAGACACTGTAACATCAAAAATATCCCCTGGGGGGTACTCACCTCGGGTGGGGGAAGCCTTGGGATCCTAATGAGGCTTCCCACGCCACCCTCTGCCTCACGGGGGTCTCGCTGCAGCCCTCCGAACAGCTGCCGACAGACCCGACTGTCAATTCAATATTTACCTTTGCAGGCTCCAGCGGGGGCGCTGTGGCTGCTTTCGGCTCCGAAGTAGACGGAAATACCCGATCTCAGTCTGGTCCGCTCTACTGCGCAGACGCCGGAGACTTGCGCCTGCGCAGTAGAGCAGACCCGACGGCGATCGGTTATTTCCGCCTACTTCGGAGCCGACAGCCGTCAGAGCGCCTGCACAGGAGCCGGGAAGGTAGATATCGACGTCACCGCTGTACGGAGGGCTGCAGCGAGACCCCTTCAACCTCTTGTCAAGTTATATTGCTTACTCCTTACCTAAACACTCACTGCCTGTATGTATACTGCATACTTCTCCACCTCTTGATTCCCCATTCCTTTAGATTGTAAGCTCGCAAGGGCAGTGCTCTCTCACCCTTTTGTGTCTTAGAATTTGTTAATCATTTCATAGCTTGCGCTCTTTTATACATTTTATTCATCATATTACATTTGTCATTGTCATCATTAATTCTGTATTTTGTACCAGTGCTCATAGTTTGATGTATATATATTGTCTGTATTATTATGTACCGATTAATGTTTTCCTACTTTGTACAGCACCACAGAATATGTTGCCACATTATAAATTATTATTAATAATAATAATGATAATGTATTCATGAGTATCCGCCCAAACCCAACCCTCTTGTCCCTGTATTCCCCGCCCACATTATATAAAAAGACAAAAGTAGAGTTGCCCACTCACATCTAACCATGAACATATAAAGACCACCCATGTAAAATAAAACAACCACCGGTCACAGATGCGGAGTGGTTAGTGGACGAGGTGACAATGCCTATTTACTACACTGCAAGTTATTCACTTCGGAGTCCCTATAACAAGGGCCCGGAAGTAATGATTTTAAAGTTCAATTCTTATGCATCTGGCTCATAGAAATTAAATGTTTAGTGTACTACAATGAGCATGCACTTAGATCGTTTTATTTCATTTCCATATACCTATCCCTGGGAGTCTTGACGATTGGCCATAAATGGGTCACTATGGCAAGAGACTACGATTAGACCTTATAACTTGGGTCTTATTTACCCCTGGTGAGCGCACAACATGATGGGTGTTGGTGGTGGAGAGACACAAGATTAACGTTGAGGCGTGGCAGAAGATAACCAAAGGATAGATCTGGATGTATGGATGGATAAATGCAGGGCCGCCTTCAGGGCATCACAGGTGGGACTACAGTATGGCACCCCGAGTTTGGGGCCCGGTGAACAATGCCACGCACATGTGTCCCAGCTGCAAGTCTTTCACAGAATGTATAGACTGTCAGTGAATGTGGCTGTGTTCAACTCGGCCGGCCAATTTTGCATTGCGAATTTTTGTGATTTTGCCATGTTTTTTGCCATTCTCATTTCAGTGAAAGAAAATCGCAATCGCTGAGAAAATGCTGAATGCAGCGCGTTTGGAATGTTCACAAATTGCAAGCCCTGCTCAAGCACTGCAGTGAGTAATCCCATAGGATTACATGTGTCACAGTGCTTTGCTGATCGCCGACAACCACCTTAAATATAGGGGGTTCACTGGAGAGAGGAGTGAGGGGGGCCCAGTAGGTTTTCCCAGTATGGGGCCCAGAAATTTATGATGGCAGCCCTGGATAAATGGAAGACTGGATGGAAGGATGAATGTAACTTTGGATGGGTGAGAGTCTGGATGGTAGGCTACATGGATGGATAAGTGTCTAGATGGAAGACTGGATAGAAGGATGGATGGAAAGCTGGATGGAAGTCTGGGTCTGGATGGATAGATGGAAGTCTGACTGGATGTGGTGGGCATTTATTTTAAGTACAGCCTCTGGGTATCCCAAAGGCTCATTGTGTGGATACTTGTGGACTCTAGTGGTCTCGTTGAGCTGTCCTACAGTATGCTGCACTGTGAGAATGAGCTTTAACTTAAACCGGACTGATGGTCAATGTGTGGTTGTCTGGAGTTAAGGTCTTGTCTGTGATGCTTTTTTTTGTTTTTGTTTACAACTTGCTTCTGATGGACTGTGGATTCTGTGTAGGTCCTAGGTTTTACTCCTGTTGTGTATTGGTCTGTTGGGTTGGGTCTTCCTTCTAGTGAATATTTTTATATAGTGGGTGGAGCTTCTGTTGAGAGTGTGTGTATGGGAGCACGAGAGGAGGTGCACGCGCAGCTGGGCCAAGCATGCACAGAAGAGAGCGGCTGGCCAAAATACCGGGAGCTATTACACTTGAATGGAGCCGCCAGAGAGAACAGCGAGAGAGACCACAGACCTCATGGGGCTGGAGAAAGCCCTAGGTAAGTATAAATACTGCCGTTATCCCTGTCTCAGGTTCTCTTTAAAGTTCCTCTTTAAAATTTGTTTTTAAACATTCCTTAATGTGTTAATTAAAAATACTTAGTCAGGCCTATTTATACATGACTTTTATTTTATTGGAAAAGTCACTGTAATGGATTTACTGGCAAGTTAAGATACACTCAAAAATCGAGCCAAGATCTATCCATGCCAAATGTTAAGAATCTAGGCTCTACAGAGAATTTTTTAAACAAACTGGCATCTTCTCTGCAGGAGGACAGCAACCATTGTGACATCAGAATATCCTCCAGCTGCGCTCCTGTGTCTGCCATGCTCATTTCTGCCTCTTGTAAAGCACGTGAGCAATACCCAGATAAATATCTCTGGACAGCCCATTGGCATGCTGGGAAATGAGCGTCTGCAGCTTCTGGTAACTCTCTTCCTCGTATTGTCTGTAGATGGTTGGAAGATCCAGCTCCACGTACAACTGCTTTACCCGCTGCACCTTCTCCGCCTCGTCCTGCCCATAGTTCTCCTGTGTATCACAGAACAGCAAGGGTTAATTCTGCATTGAGCTCCATCCACCACTGCACACCTCCATCCGCCATTGAAGACTCATACACACATCCAATCTTAATTGTACACTTTTACCACTTCCATGGAGTATGAGAGCTGACTTATACAATTTGTTCAAAGTATACGTAGTTGCTGGTTAACCAATGAGATAGGGACTGTAGGATCGTTCTTAACCTGAATCTGTTCTTAAGTTAGAACACTGTGCCATCTCTGTCCCCTGTACTTCCTCTGTGCCCCCCTGTGCCTCCAATGCCCCCCTCTGTGTCACCTCTGCCCTCTGTACCTGCTTACACAAGTTTAAAGAGACTCTGAAGCGAGATTAAAAATCACTTTTTACCTTATATTCAACAAAAAGCCGCTATCCTGCGGCAGAACGAGGGGTCTTTAACCCCCAAATCCCCTCCGTGGTGCCCGGGGAGTGCTTCCTGTTGAGGCAGAGCTAATGGCTGTAGCTCTGCCTCTCAGCGCGTCTATCAGCGATGAGCTCTCCCAGCCCCTCTCAGTCTTCCTTCACTGAGAGGGGCGGGGAGAGGCGGAGATCCGCCGGCTGATAGACACGCATGGAGGCAGAGCTGCGGCTCATAGCTCTGCCTCCTATAGCAGCAAAGTCCACGACCAAGAAATTTGTGGATTTTGCAGGTGGGGGATTTGGAGGGTAAAGACCCCTTGTTCTGCCGCGGGATAGCAGTGTTTAGCAGGGGCAAACATGCCCTTGTTGAATATAAGGTAAAAAGCGATTTTTAATCTCACTTCAGAGTCTCTTTAAAGCCATTTTTTCTTTGAATTTTTTAAAATCGATTTTCTCAAAAAACTAAGTCCAGTTTGAAATTTGTTTTTGACTTGTTCTCACAGAATCCATGCCGTTAGTAACGGCAGGTCGTTTTTTAGTCGGGCATTCATAAGCCGGGGACTACCTGCATTAAAAACAGGTTGGCCTTCATAGTTCATGGAAGAGGTAAAACTGGATGTGTGTAAGGACCTTCCGGCATCAGAATACAGGGACCTTGGCCCATACGCAAATCACTGTTTCTCCTGAATTACCTTCTAGGAGATCATTTTTTATCTTCACTTTAAAATGTCTTTTCACCACTTTGCAATTGAATAAGTGCCAAAAGTTGGCAAAAAAGTACTGGCAAAATTATTTTGAGTATTTTTTTGCTTGCTGGTGGCTGAAAGGGCATTATATTAACATGTTTTAAAAATATCACCTAGGAGAAAATTCAGGAGAAAAAGAAAATTGCATATGGGCCCTTGACTCCAACTACATGCAGGAGTCTCCACCACCCCAAAAGGATTAACAGAAATGTGTTCCATTTACTTTCAGAAGCCTCCTCTGGTTTAGAGAGACCTCTTTTCCAACTCACCTGTGTGATGTATATCAGCAATTGTGTTGGAATTAAGGCTTTCTCCCTTTTGGTTAGAGAGTAACTTTACTAAATATTACGTAATTAATAAAGTTGCTTATATTTTACAATATTACTTTATAAAGTATTTTGTCAGTGCTTGCCCATTGTAAAACCTTTCCTCCCCTGATTTACATTCTGAAATGTATCACTGGTGATGGCATCAGGGCTGAATTTACCATAAGGCACTATAGGCACATGCCTACAGGTGCGTGATGAGGGAAAGGCGGCTCATTCCCCTTCCCAAATGCCTCCTTCCTTCCCTATGCAGAGTCCTGATGAGAGTGTAAATGAGAGGATACTCACCCAGCTCTCGGCATTCCACTGACCAGATCTCCCTTCAATCGGGGGCACCACTCGCTATTTAATACTGAGCGTACCTCTGGCTACCTGATGCTATGGGACACCTGTAGCTACCTAAGACAGGCAAAGGAAATAATGGGAAAGGGACAGCTGGGACACCCAGCAGGCCAGCACACTTGCGGTGTGGTGCGGTGTGGTGCGGCAGTGACCTTGTGCCGTGCCCAGTGCCCACTGCTCGCTCGCTGGCATATAAGCATCTCATTACACAGTGTGACATCCTTGTGTGCCCACTGCATCCTTCAGTGACCTAGTTGTATATCCAGTGCCCACTGCTGTGCCCACTTCATCCTTCAGTGACCTTGTACTGTGCCCACTGCATCCTTCAGTGACCTAGTTGTATATCCAGTGCCCACTGCTGTGCCCACTGCATCCTTCAGTGACCTTGTACTGTGTCCACTGCATCCTTCAGTGACCTAGTTGTATATCCAGTGCCCACTGCTGTGCCCACTGCATCCTTCAGTGACCTTGTACTGTGCCCACTGCATCCTTCAGTGACCTAGTTGTATATCCACTGCCCACTGCTGTGCCCACTGCATCCTTCAGTGACCTTGTACTGTGCCCACTGCATCCTTCAGTGACCTAGTTGTATATCCAAGGCCCACTGCATCCTTCAGTGACCTAGTTGTATATCTAGTGCCAACTGCTGTGCCCACTGCATCCTTCAGTGACCTTGTACTGTGCCCACTGCATCCTTCAGTGACCTAGTTGTATATCCAGTGCCCACTGCTGTACCCACTGCATCCTTCAGTGACCTAGTTGTATATCCAGTGCCCACTGCTGTGCCCACTGCATCCTTCAGTGACCTTGTACTGTGCCCACTGCATCCAGTGATTCATTACTAGCAACATGTCTGGCAGGGTTTCGCGGGGTGAGAGGAAAGGGAGTTCAATTGCCTCAGCCACTTCTGGGACTGCTCCACGTCCAGGGAGAGGACGCCCAGCTGTACGTGGTCGTGATGCAGCAGAAAAGGGGGGCAGCAAAGCCTGGGCCGAGTCAGCGGACGCCATTGTCCAAATATTTTAAAGTTTCTGGTACCCGTGTGGTGGTTGAGCAAATGGAACCTGACGTACTCATGGACATCATGACTTCCTCCCAGACCTCTACTGTGAGCACCACTCCAAGCAGCAGCAGCAGCAGCCAACGTCCCACGCTTGTTGTGACATCCACCCCAGCACCCACTGGTCAGCAGCCCTCCCAGGATGACAGCGTTCTGTCCCTCAGTCCGGCATCTGGGAACCTGCTGATGCAAGAAGCTCAGGACTTACTGGGGACTGATGTGGCAGAGATTGAGATCGGGCCACAATCACAAGCGTTGTTAAGTTCTGGTGATGAAGAAGAGGGGTCTGTGTCTGGGGATGTAGGGACAGAAGAGGAGGCGGGGGAGTCAGAGGAAGAGCTGGATTATGATGATGCTGCTGATGATGACGACGTTGTGGACCCTAACTATGCGCAGCCTGCTGAGTCCGTGGAAGAATGGT
Organism: Hyperolius riggenbachi; assembly: GCF_040937935.1. Taxonomy (NCBI): domain Eukaryota; kingdom Metazoa; phylum Chordata; class Amphibia; order Anura; family Hyperoliidae; genus Hyperolius; species Hyperolius riggenbachi. The sequence continues at coordinate 38,784,399 of NC_090654.1, forward strand.
CAGAGCAGGATGACGAGTCACCTCGGCCTAGGCAAGGATATCGCCATATGTCAGGCAGGGGCAGGGGCATCGGCAGCAGTGGGCGTGGAGGAAGTAGACAGGACACTGCTTCAGCCGGCACCACCACCATGCAACCCCCGGCAACTACTACCACACATTGTTCCGCTGTACCCTCTGCTAGTGGGGGCCGCAGTAAATTAAAGTCACCAGTGTGGGATTGCTTTGACGAATGTACTGATGACAAAAGGTATGCGGTGTGCAGGTTATGCAGCAAAAGATTGAGCCGTGGGAATAGTCTGAGCAAGATGGGTACCTCATCCCTCCAGGGCCACCTGAGAAGCCGCCACTGCCGCGAGTATGCGGAGTTTAAGAGGAAGCAGGCACTGCTGGCAGGGGTTCCTGAGAGCAGAAGGCCCACCAGCGCAGCAGCATCATCCCTCCCTCAGGGTCGTGAATCCCCCACAGCAGCAGCAGTAGTAGTAGCACGCAATCGCTCTTCCACCTCGGCTACTCAGGACACAGACATTGAGGCTGGCAGCCAGTGTTCGTCTCTCTCCTCTGTCTCCCCTGCATCCCAGCATCGTCAGACCCTGCTGAGCGACACCTTTCAGGGTCTGACCAAGCCTCTGCCTCCAAGCCACAGGCGGATCCGCAAACTAAATGGCTTGCTGGCCCGGGCCATGGCATCACAGCTGCTTCCCTACTCCCTGGTGCAGGAGGGGAGCGCCATGCGGACGCTGCTCCAATTTGGCATCCCCGAGTGGCAAGTCCCCAGTCGCCACTATTTAAGCAGGAGCGCGATCCCAGCACTCCACAAGTTTGCGGTGGAAAACGTGGCCCGTTCCCTGGACTACTCTGTGGGCAAGCGGGTCCACGTGACCATGGACTCGTGGAGTAGCAGATTTGGGACAGGTCGCTACCTGTCCTTTACGGCCCACTGGGTGACACTGATGGAAGGGAGGGAGGACAAGAGCGCATCAGCCCAGCTAGTGGTGCCACCGCGCGGGATCAGGGGGGATGCAGAAGGGTCCTGCCACGACACTCCCTCTGCACCCGGAAAGCAAGCCCGCCTCGGCAGCAGCAGCGCCAAGCCTCGGCACTGCCAAGCCCTTTTAAAATTGGTGACCCTGGGGAAGGAGAGGCTTACGGCCACCAACGTCCTGGCCGCCCTCAGGAAGCAGGAGCGGAGGTGGCTGACCCCCAGAGGCCTGGAAGTGGGGTATGTGGCAACCGATAACGGGGCCAACCTGCTGGCAACAGTGCAGCAGGGAAACCTCCAGCACATCCCCTGCTTGGCCCACGTGCTCAATCTTGTGGTGCAGCGCTTCTTGCGCACCTACGGTGGTACGCTTTTTCCGCCTGTCAGCCACTGCCTCTGCACTCTTGTCCACCTTACAGCAGCAGTATGGTAGGCCACAACACCGGATGATCATCGACATGCCAGTTCGCTGGAATTCGACTCTGGCCATGTTGGAGTGGCTGTGTCAGCACAGGCTGGCTCTTAGGGCCTACATGCTAGACCCAAGTGTCCCCAGCAACCAGCAAGTCCCCATGATTACTGCCACTCAGTGGACACTGATGCAGCAAGTATGCCTGGTGCTGAGTCCCTTCCTGGAGGCAACCAAGATGGTCAGTGAGGAGCGGGCCTCTGTGTGCCAGTGGGTGCCCTTGGTTTGTCTACTGGAGCAGGCAATGGACAATTTAATTGAGCGTGGGGATGAAGCCCTGAGGCAGTTGGAAGAACAGGAGCAGATGGCAGCACAGTCCAGCTCAGAGGAGGGCTCACAGCAGGTAGTGGAAGAGTTGGAGGTCCCTAACCTGAATGAGGAGGAGGAGGAGGAGCAGAGTGCAGCAGGCGTTGTACGTGGATGGCGGTTTGAGGAGGACAACGACATGGCACAGGAAGAGGACAGGCATGCGTTATGGGACAATGGTGAGGACGAGGAAGATCTTGCTGGCAGGGCCCACTTGTTTCCCATGGCTGTGCACATGTTGCGCTACCTTCGCAGGGACCCCCGGGTGATCCAGATGCGTTCAAGGGAGGACATCTGGATTACCTTGATGCTTGATCCCCGTCTGAAGGGGAAGCTGGGAGACTTAATGACGCCATCCACCACCGAGCAACGCACAAGGGAGTTGAAGGAGGCCCTTGTGCGCAGACTACTGGAAGCATTCCCCCAGCCTTCCACCCCCACTGTAACTGCTCTGCCAAGCCAGCAAGAGGTGCCTGCCATTGCCACTAGCAGCACAACAACAACCACCAGCACCAGCAGCAGCAGCAGCAACTGGTGCCCCGGAGACCTGAAGAGCCTAAGCAAGAGCCTGTATGCAGTGCAGCAGCCCAGAACAGAGGTGCCCGCCACAGCATCCACCACCAACCAGCACAAGCAACGACTGACCACCATGGTGTCTGACTATATGGGGTCATCCAGCGGGCTCAATGACACCGACAGCCCCGTGGACCCCTTAGAGTACTGGGTCAAGAGACTGGACATCTGGAGCGAGCTTTCCCAGTACGCCCTGGAACTCCTATCCTGCCCTCCTTCCAGTGTCCTCTCAGAGAGATGCTTTAGTGCGGCCGGTGGCGTGGTCACAGAGAAGCGCTCTCGGCTCTCCCACGCCTCTGTGGACAAACTCACCTTCCTGAAAATCAACCAGGCTTGGGTGGAAGGTGAGTTCTTGGCCCCTATTGTCGGACACAGGGGGACATGAAGTGGCTGCTGCATGTGCTGTTGTTAACTATGCCTGCCTTTATAAAGACAGTTACTACCTGCCTAGTGCCTACCTTGGTTAATTTTTTGGTGTTATGGTACTACTACCAGTAAGTTGCCATGGTCCTCCTTCTGAGCTGCTGAACTGACCGCCCGCTTTGTCCTCCTGACTCAGTCGCTACTACACTCTGCGTTCACACTGCCCGGGTCACTGGGTGCATTTAATTTTTTGGCCAGCACTATGACGCTGTGCTGCTACTACTACCACCAGTATGTTGCCATGGTCCTTCTGTGCTGCTGAACTGACTGCCCGCATTGTCCTCCTCCTCCTGACTCAGTCGCTTCCACCAATGTACTCTGTCTGCGTTCACACTGCCCGGGTCACCGGGTGCATTTAATTTTTTGGCCAGCACTATGACACTGTGCTACTACTACTACCACCAGTATGTTGGCATGGTCCTTCTGTGCTGCTGCTGCTGAACTGACCGCCCGCATTGTCCTCCTCCTCCTGACTCAGTCGCTTCCCGCTGCTGCACTCTGCGTTCACACTGCCCGGGTCACTGGGTGCATTTAATTTTTTGGCCAGCACTATGACGCTGTGCTGCTACTACTACCACCAGTATGTTGCCATGGTCCTTCTGTTCTGTGCTGCTGAACTGACCGCCCGCATTGTCCTCCTCCTCCTGACTCAATCGCTTCCACCAATGTACTCTGTCTGCGTTCACACTGCCCGGGTCACTGGGTGCATTTAATTTTTTGGCCAGCACTATGACACTGTGCTACTACTACTACCACCAGTATGTTGGCATGGTCCTTCTGTGCTGCTGCTGCTGAACTGACCGCCCGCATTGTCCTCCTCCTCCTGACTCAGTCGCTTCCCGCTGCTGCACTCTGCGTTCACACTGCCCGGGTTACTGGGTGCATTTAATTTTTTGGCCAGCACTATGACGCTGTGCTGCTACTACTACCACCAGTATGTTGGCATGGTCCTTCTGTGCTGCTGCTGCTGAACTGACCGCCCGCATTGTCCTCCTCCTCCTGACTCAGTCGCTTCCCGCTGCTGCACTCTGCGTTTTACACTGCCCGGGTCACTGGGTGCATTTAATTTTTTGGCCAGCACTATGACGCTGTGCTACTACTACTACCACCAGTATGTTGCCATGGTCCTTCTGTTCTGTGCTGCTGAACTGACCGCCCGCATTGTCCTCCTCCTCCTGACTCAATCGCTTCCACCAATGTACTCTGTCTGCGTTCACACTGCCCGGGTCACCGGGTGCATTTAATTTTTTGGCCAGCACTATGACGCTGTGCTGCTACTACTACTACCAGTATGTTGCCGTGGTCCTTCTGTGCTGCTGAACTGACCGCCCGCATAGTCCTTCTCCTGACTCAGTCGCTACCACCACTGCACTCTGCGTTCACACTGCCCGTGTCCACTGACAACTCTGCTGCGATGTCATTGCTAATTGCTGCAAAAAAAAAAAAAAAAAAAAATTACAAAAACCTCTCTGGGGCCTTTTTGGGGTCAGCCACTCATCCTCCTCTAGCGGTACCTTCGCCGCCAAGTGCCATTGGAACTCGCCTTAACCACTTTGATTGCTTAACGCGTATATCCCTTTTTAAAACCACGTATTACCAATTAATAGCCCCATTTACAGTGGTGATTTGTCTTTAAAAGCCATTAAAAAAAAAATTTGGGGAATTTTTTATGTTGAAGTTATGTTGCCCCTTATCACCTCGATAATCCATGCAATTTGGGGGATTGTAGCATGTATGGGGGCTTTGTTATTAACGTTAAAAGAAAATCCGCCTCCGGGCGGGAATCCACGCGCGATTACGCCATTCACGGCAGAAAATCCGCGTGGTTGCGTGGACGCGGACGAAAATCAGCATGCGGCGGGGCCGAATGCGGGTTTTTTTTTTGCAACCATGCGGATTGCCGAATTCGTGGATGAGGCACATCCGAGCATCCCTGGCCAGGATATCTGTGCCTATAGGCTCCTGTGAGGTAAATCCGGGCCTGGCAAAAAGTATCAAATTTATTTTGAGATATTTCCTCACTTTGTTGTGGGTTAAAAAGCACTTTATTGGCAAGATGTAAACATATCACCTGAAAATTCAGGAGAACAAGGTCAATTGCATATGGGCCCTGGTCTCCCAAAGTGCACTGAGAGACGAAGGCTGCATATTAAACAGCCTATGCTAAACATCATTGGGAAGGCAGGGCTACATAGCAAGATATATATAATATAGGAATTGTTTCTGGTGCTGAAACCAGTATAATTAACATAAAAGTAGTAACCTGAATAATTTACTACCACTTACTAATGTATTTTGTGACATAAGATGTTGACTATAAGACACACCTAGGTTTAGAGAGCAAATACCAGGGAAAATATATATATACTGAACTTGAGCAACACCTAATCCATGGTTCCAGCAGCAATTAGAGACCTCTCCTCTCCCTCACGGCTCCTCTAGTGCCGGCTTCTGCTGATCGCGTCATCAGCAGAAGCCTGCACTAGGGGAACAGTGAAGGAGAGGAGAGGTCTCGGATCGCCACTGGAGCTGTGGATTAGGTTAACTGTGCTTCGGATAGTTATACAGTACATGGAGGCATAGGAGGACAAGTCTAACTGCTAAACTATTAAGATACAAACCAGCCTCCCTAATGGCAGTTACAAATGGCAACTGCTGTTCAGGAAATGCTTTTGAAAACAAAGAAAACCCTGAGAATCTCAGATGAAGTGATGGACTGGTCCAAAACCTGTTGGTTCTGTCATATTTTAACTGCTTACTTTTTTCGCTGGAGTGGTCCTTTAACCACTTGAGGACTTTACCCCTCTTAAAGAGACACTGAAGCGAAAAAAAAATTATGATATTATGATTTGTATGTGTAGTACAGCTAAGAAATAAAACATTAAGATCAGATACATTAGTGTAATTGTTTCCAGTACAGGAAGAGCTAAGAAACTCCAGTTGTTATCTCTATGCAAAAAAGCCATTAATCTCTACGACTAAGTTAGTCGTGGAGAGGGCTGTTATCTGACTTTTATTATCTCAACTGTAAGTGAACTGTTTTCTTTTTATCTGCTAGAGGTGAAGTCATTACTTCACAGACTGCTCTGAAAGACTCATTTTGAAAGCTTAGTGTTGTGTAATCTGCACATATTAGAGAATGATGCAATGTTAGAAAAAACACTATATACCTGAAAATAAAAGTATGAGAATATTTTCTTTGCTGCTAATCTTCTAGTAATTATTCATAGTACACAACCAATTCATTATATCATATATTTTTTTTCGCTTTAGTGTCTCTTTAAGGACCAGACCCTTTTTTTCCATTCAGACCACTGCAGCTTTCACGGTTTATTGCTCGTTCATACAACCTACCACCTAAATGAATTTTGGCTCCTTTTCTTGTCACTAATAAAGCTTTCTTTTGGTGCTATTTGATTGCTGCTGTGATTTTTACTTTTTATTATATTCATCAAAAAAAGACATGAATTTTGTCAAAAAAATGATTTTTTTAACTTTCTGTGCTGACATTTTTCAAATAAAGTAAAATTTCTGTATACATGCAGCACGAAAAATGTGGACAAACATGTTTTTGATTAAAAAAAAAACCCCATTCAGCCTATATTTATTGGTTTGGGTAAAAGTTATAGCGTGTACAAACTATGGTGCAAAAACTGAATTTTCCCATTTTGTAGCATCTATGACTTTTCTGACCACCTGTCATGTTTCATGAGGGGCTAGAATTCCAGGATAGTATAAATACCCCCCAAATGACCCCATTTTGGAAAGAAGACATCCCAAAGTATTCACTGAGAGGCATAGTGAGTTCATAGAATATATTATTTTTTGTCACAAGTTAGCGGAAAATGACAGTTTGTGACAAGAAAAAAAAAAGTTTCCATTTCTGCTAACTTGTGACAAAAAAAAAATGAAATCTGCGACGGACTCACCATGCCCCTCTCTGAATACCTTGAAGTGTCTACTTTCCAAAATGGGGTCATTTGTGGGGTGTGTTTACTGTCCTGGCATTTTGGGGGGTGCTAATTTGTAAGCACCCCTGTAAAGCCTAAAGGTGCTCATTGGACTTTGGGCCCCTTAGCGCAGTTAGGCTGGAAAAAAGTGCCACACATGTGGTATTGCCGTACTTAGGAGAAGTAGTATAATGTGTTTTGGGGTGTATTTTTACACATACCCATGCTGGGTGGGAGAAATATCTCTGTAAATGACAATTGTTTGATATTTTTTTTACACACAATTGTCCATTTAGAGATATTTCTCCCACTCAGCATGGGTATGTGTAAAAATACACCCCAAAACACATTATACTACTTCTCCTGAGTATGGCAATACCACATGTGTGGCACTTTTTTGCACCCTAACTGCGCTAAGGGGCCCAAAGTCCAATGAGTACCTTTAGGATTTCACAGGTCATTTTTGTTTCAAGACTACTCCTCACGGTTTAGGGCCCCTAAAATGCCAGGGCAGTATAGGAACCCCACTGATGACCCCATTTTAGAAAGAAGACACCCCAAGGTATTCCGTTAGGAGTATGGCGAGTTTATAGAAGATTTTATTTTTTGTCGCAAGTTTGTGAAAAAAAAAACAATAAAAATCAATTTCCGCTAACTTTTGAAAAAAAAAAAAATCTTCTATGAACATGTCATACACCTATGCGTTTCGCAGGCTAAACCTGCTTCATACACCTATGCGTTTTGCAGGCTAAACCCGCTTCATCAGACAAATAAAGGATAGGAGTACACGACAGCAGAGTGTCCGGGTAACACCTGGCGCCAGGTGTTACCCGGACACTCTGCTGTCGTGTACTGCTATCCTTTATTTGCCTGATGAAGCGGGTTTAGCCTGCGAAACGCGTTGCGATCAATCCCTGGAGTGTACCAATAAACATACCTTGGGCTTGATTCACAAAGCGGTGCAAAGTGTTTGCACGCCTGTGAAAAGCCCCTTATCACGCCTAAACTCACTTTAGGCATGATAAGAAGAAACTCGCGTGAATTTGCACGCGCGCCCGCGCGATTGCGCGCTTCGCGCGCAGCGGCCATTGAACCCTATGGGACTTTGCGTGCGCGCCTGTGCATTTGCGCGCGCAAAACTTTGCGCGCGGGAGCTTCGCGCGAAGAGCAGCAAAAATCGGTGATAACTCAGCAGTGCACGGCTTATCACGCCTAAAGTCTTTTAGGCGTGATAACTGAGTTATCACCGCTTTGTGAATCAGGCCCCTTGTCTTGAATACACAGCGTATGTGTCTGCTTGCAGGAGGTAAGTCCACCACTGCCTCCAAAGCAATTTTTATACATTTTAAGTATTGTTTTTATCCTATTGGAGCCTCTGTTCTCTTTTACAATACATGTAATGTGATTTGTACCCTTTAGTGATTAAAATACAAATGTGTATCAACTCCGTAATTTTTGGTGGAACTTTTGGCATGGATCTCCCTCTGGCATGCCCCTGTCCAGGTGTTTGGCCGTTTGAAACAACTTTTCCTTCACTTTTGTGGCTAAAATCAGTGATTTGGATTTGAAATTTGCAAACCCAACATTTGATATTCGGGCCAACTCCAGTTATATCTTGTCATAAAATGTGGCTACAATGATCATGCCAACTACAGGTTATATCTTTTAAAAATTGCATCTACAATGATTTCACTGAATACTATGGTTAAGGTTAGGCACCATCATGGGGGTGTTAAGGTTAGGTGCCAAGGGGGGGGGTTCAGGCTAGGCACCACCATGGGGGTTAAGGTTAGATATTGGGGGGAGGAGTTTATAGTTAGACACCACCATGGGGGGATTTAAGGTCAGGTGTCACCATGGGGGGTCTTAAGGTTAGGCACTACAATGGGGGGTTAAGATTAGGCATTAGGGGGTTTAAGATTGGATACCACAATGGAAGGTGAAGGTTAGGTGCCAGGGGAGCTTAAGTTTAGACAACACCATGGGGGGTTTAAGGTTAAGTAGCACCATGGAGGAGGTCTTTACATTTAGGCACCACCATGGGGGGGGGGGTGTTAAGGTTAACCTAATGGGGACCGACGTAGTACAAATCTAAGTCCAGCAGGTGGTGCTGCCTCTCTGACTGAACGTAGATTCTACGTCCTAATGAATAAAGCCTACAGGATGCAATTGCATGCATCTGCCACTGGTAACTAAGTTGTTGACTGTTTTCACCATTCGTCGCTTCTGTCTATCCAAGGTTTTTCTTGGTCTGCCACTTCGAGCCTTAACTTGAACTGAGCCTGTGGTCTTCTATTTCCTCAATATGTTCCTAATTGTCTAAGCAAACAGCTGAAATCTCTGAGACAGCTTTCTGTATCCTTCCCCTAAACCATGATGATGAACAATCTTTATCTTCAGGTCATTTGAGAGTTGTTTTGAGACCCCCATGTTGCTACTCTTCAGAGAAAATGAAAAGTGGAGGGAAACTTACAACTGACCCTCTTAAATACTCATTCTCATAATTGGATTCACTTGTGTATGTAGGTCAGGGGTCACTGAGCTTACCAAGCCAATTTGAGTTCCAATAATTAGTTCTAAAGGTTTTGTAATCAATAAAATGACAACAGTGCCCAAATGTATGCACCTGCCTAATTTTATTTAAACAATTATTGTGCACTTTCTTTCTAAGCCCTCAGCCCAGCAAAGCACCCAAAAATGCCACAGCCCAGCAAAGCCCTCACCCCAGCAAAGCCCCCAGCAAATTTCCCAGTCCAGCAAAGCCCCCAACATATCACCCAGCAAAGCCTCAGGCCCAGCACCCAGCAAAGCCAGGCCGGTACAGCATCACCACCAGCCAGGCCACAGCATCAACGCCAGCAATGCCAGCACAGCATAACCACCAGCCAGGCAGCCCAGCATAACCGCCAGCGAATACAGCACACAGACCAGCTAGCCGAAGACAAGACAGAAGCCAGGTGAGGGGCTTATTTATGTGAAATACTGCCTACTTAATATATTACCAATATAATAAGTTACACCACTGCTATATTCATGGACATTTGGCCCCACCTATGATCACGCCCACTTAATCCGTGACATGAAAACACACCGATTTTCTGCTGCGGTGCGCTATTCATTCCCTCTTGGTGCCCACTGGTTCCCCATATCTCCCAGGTACCTAGCAACGCCCCTGTCCAGGACCCTTTTGTAAACAAAATCACATTTATCGCTTATAAACAGCCTGTTAATCTGTCAGCTTCTCTTGTGCTGATATCACCACCACCCTGAATCCATAAATACATGGATGGGCAGGCTGGATGGGCAGCACTGAGTGGAACTTCCCATCTAGCACTCCCATCCAGCTCTCTATGGTCCAGACAGTCACTGCAAAAGAAACAAACAGCTGGATGAGTGGCTTGCACATGATTGGCAATCCAGCTCTCTATGGTCTGGGGTGGTGACATAAGCACAGTGTTGGAAGAGGTGACGGATGAAGGGATCAGCAGAAGTGGGTAGGTCAAGGTCATACTCCATGGTAAACCAGGGGAAGAGGGAAAGAGGTGCCAGTGCAGATATCATTCGGTTCTGCAGTTTTCCCTACTAGGCCCACTGGTGAACAGCACCACGCCAAGTTCCCACCAAACTACTCCAGAAGCCTCCTCTGCTCAGGTGTGGCCCTTCCCCACTTGTGTATTTTTTTTAACTCCAGAAGCCTCATTTCCTCTGGAATGATCCCACCCCCTTCCACCTCCCACCTCCTCCCATGTGTTTTGCTTACCTCCAGAAGCCTCCTCTGCTCAGGTGTGACTCTCTTTAATGCCTCTATCACCAGCCAGGTACACTTGTTCTCCTGAATATCAGTGCTAGCCTTGCCCATCACACTGGGGTCCCCAAAACAGTCCAGATAATCATCCTGTTGGAAACAAAATAGGCACAGACTTACGGTGGGGATGGGGGAATCCTTTTTCAGTGCCGAGGAACAGGGGCGTAACTACAAATCATAGGACCCCCCAACAAAACTTTGATTGGGCTCCCTTAATGTTCACATCCCTTCCCTTGCCTCTTCACACCCATAACATGTGTAGCCACAACAACACATGATTTGGAGTATCAGAGAATGGGAAGGTTAGTAGTTGGGGGCAGGGCTGGATTTATCTCACGGGAGCCTATAGGCACAGATGTTCTGGCACCTTAGACCTCGCCCTTCAAACCTCAACCAAACTGCACTGCAAGTGTGCTGGCTTGCCCAGATGTCACGTCTCCCTTACTTTTTTTGCCCGTCATAGGTAGCTACAGGTGTCCCATAGTATGAGGTAGCCAAAGGTATCCTCAGTATTGAGTAGCTAGATGTGCTTCCAAGTATTAGGTAGCTAGAGGAACCTCAGTATAAAGTAGCTAGAGGTGCCTCGACTCATCAGTGGAATGCAGAGAGTAGGGTGGGTAATCTCTCATTTACATTCTTATCGGGACTCTGTATACGGAAGGAGGGAGGCTGGCACTAGGGGAGGGGGCCGCCTTTCCATCATCAGGCGCCTGTAGGCATGTGCCTACAGTGCCTTATGGTAAATCCGGCCCTGGTTGGGGCCCCCCACACCTCTTCCCCCCATGCTGTTGCAGTGGCAGTGGCTGTGGCAGGGGCTGCCCCCCTGCCCCCCCCCCCAGTTGAAGAAACAACAACATGATTGAAGTTTACTATACTTCTACAGATCAAATCTGGCATTGTTGAAGCGCCCATCCAGCATGCTGTTCAGACAAGTATGGTTTAGATCACAGGTGGCGAACTCCAGGCCTGGAGGGCCAAGTGTTTAGGATGGACTGAGAAAGAGAGGAATGTGTTCTACCTGATGGAACAAACCTTCCCTAATTCAGACCCATCAATTAATTTGAGCTGTGTCAAAAATGCGTGAGGACCTCGGCTCTCGAAGGACCGGTTGGACATCCCTGGGTTAGATTAAAGTGAGAAGTCTGCAGCCTGGCATTCGGGACGGGTGTGGCTTGTGAGGTGGCTCCTGTCCAGTTACTTTAAAGGAAACCTGAAGTGAGAGTGATATGGAAGCTGACATATTTATTTATTTTAAACAATACAAATTGCCTGGCTGACCTGCTAGTCATCTGCATTTAACACTTTTAGCCAGAAGTCTCACGAAGGCTACACAGCCGAAAGCTTACAATAAATGGTATCATCCTGATTCAAAACTTCTTGCTTTTACTGATGGCTAACATGGTACAATGAGGTGCCTGGCTCTTCTACTGACCACATATGCTATTGCTCCGTTGTTTGCCTGATGAAGCGTGATCAAACCTACGAAACGCGTTGCATTGTCTTCCGAAGTATGTAAATAAACTTGTTGTATTTGACAAACACATTGGCAATTTTTGTGTCTGCTTGGAGGAGATAAATCCATCACTGCCTCCTCATGTTTTAAACTTTTTAGATTCTTTTATCCTCTTGGGGCCTCTGTATTCATACTACGCTATGGTACAATATTCTACTGCTACTAGAAAGAGAAAAGGAATTCTACACCTACAAGAAAAGGGATGATCAATGAGATGCAAATATTTCCGAGTTGATGCAAATTTTATGCAAATGCATGCAGTTTGAAAATGGACCATTTTCAAGCTGCATATATTTGCATAAAAAATTTGCATTAACCTGGAAGTTTGCATCTTTTTTGCATCTCTTTGATCATCTCTATTCAAGAATCTGACCATACAATTCCCCATGTCACCTGGAGGTGTTATCTGGACCCAGGGCTCACCTGCACTTTCCTCTGGGTATCACATGGTGGTGTAGGGGCCCCGGCCAGTTAGAGAGACTGGGGCCCCAAATGTCTTCTTTGCAGCTTACAGGATGCGGGTGACAGGTGAGTGCTTAGGGAGGGACCCCTGTGGGAGACCTGCCTGCACGGGGCGTCCTTGCTAGCGGCGTAATCTACGATTATGTCCAACCGAAGCCTCCCACCTGAATGCTACCTAATTCTTGCAATTATTGCTAGATTTTGGTACGGCCGAAAAGGGTGTATAACAGTACACCTGATTGGCTGACTGGCGCCTGCTGACCAAATGAAGGTAGGAAATTGCTTTAGCTGGGAGTGAACATTTGTGTGTGTTGCAGACTTGCAGTCAGCATTCAGTTCAGAGGCAGTGGGGGTGAATTCCCTGATGGTGAGAGGTCCAGGGCCTACCTGCCCTTTCCTCTGGGTATCATATGGTGGTGTAGGGGCCCCGGCCAGTGAGAGAGTCCGGGGCCCCCAGCTGTCGTGTGAACCAGTGTTTGTGTATACCACTCAAACTCATGCTGTTCCATCTGTAGCCGATAGCCATTAGCTGTGGATTCATTATTCAATGTTTATTCCATTTATAATGTTTTTTCTGCATTACAGGCTTGCAAGAATATTTGGTAGCCTGCTGTGAGTGCTGCTGAACTCTGGACACCTCTCTTCCTGTTTCCTGTTCCTGATCCATTGGCCTGATTTCCCCATCTCTGAATACTCTCTTCCTTGCAATTGTCTGCTGTGTACTGTACCTTGCTTCCTGTATATGGATATATTTCTGCTTCTGGATAGTTAGTTAAGTCTATGGCGTTTGCTTGACATTGTTACTGTGTTGTTTGATGGTCATTATTTGCTTATGCTTATTTTGGCTCTGTTTTTACCTGTAAATAGTGCATGCTACATAATACATATGGCAGCCTCCATATCCTTCTCACTTAAGGTGTTCCTTAAAGCGTACTGCGCAGCCGCGGATCAAGGCGGCAGCCATCTTAGTGGTGGAATGGATGCGACCCGTTTGGTGGGGTCGGGCAAATCCCTGGGGGAACCGAAAACTCTAGATTGACGGCGGAAGGGAGCGGAGGACAAGCAGGGCATCCTCCGTGGATTCTGATAATAAAAAGGTAAAGTGTCATTTTAGTAATTTTGGCCTCGGAAGTCCTTTAAAGTGAAGGCGAAGTAAAAATAAACTGATAAGATAAGCAATTGTATTTATCCTCCTACTCCTAAAAATTACCTTTTTTTTAGATATCCTATGGTTTTATTTTATATTTAAAGACTTCAAACACAAAGTAGATTGAATGCTTTATTGTCTCTGCTCAATGTCAGTCTATTAGTTGTCCCAGAGTTAAAATACAGGAGCTACTGACCTTTTTACAGCACTCTTGTGCCCTCAGAAGTTGTATTCTTTCAGGAAAATTGTTATGGCTGTAATTTGGCTTGTGTTATGTCTTCAGTGAGGTTACTATACTTCCGACAAGAGTGAAGCTATCACTTGCATGCCTGAAAATTAACTCTTACAGGCAGCAAAATAAAAAAAATCAAAACAGCCTGGTCATTAATATGTTTTGCACTGTACATGCACATGTTTATCTCATCATGTTACATGTCACCTCAGGTACACTTTAAAGAGGAACTCCAAAGGAAATGTAATAAAAAAGTGTTTCAGTTGTACAATAATTATGTATAAATGATTTAGTCAGTGTTTGCCCATTGTAAAATCTTTTAAATCCCTGATTTACATTCTTACATTTATTACATGGTGACATTTTTACTGTTGGCAGGTGATGTAGCTGCTGCATGCTTTTTTGGCAGTTGGAAACAGCTGTAAACAGCCATTTCCCCACAATGCAACAAGGTTCACAGACAGGAAGCTGGCAGGAGTACCATGGCCCTTAGAGTTTCTTGTGGGAGGGGTTTCACCACAATATCAGTCATACAGCACCCCCTGATGGTCTGTTTGTAACAAGTAATAGATTTCTCATCTAAATGGAGGTATCAGCTACTGATTGGGATAAAGTTCAATTCTTGGTCGGAGTTTCTCTTTAAATAAACATCACTTTCACTATTATCTGGTGTCGGAGCTTCAGCATCTTGCTGCAAGTGGTTTTCGGTTTACCTGATTGTGCAACATGTGACTCTTCTGTTACCTTTTATACAGTGTAATACCAAAGCAGCTCGGGGTGACCCAAAACCACTAGTAAAGTATAGGGCAGTGATGGCTAACCTTGGCACTCCAGCTGTGACAAAACTACAAATACCATCAAGCCTCTGCCTCCCCGAGTTATGCTTAGAGCTGTCAGAGTATTGCAATGCCTCATGGGACTTGTAGTTCCACTACAGCTGGAGTACCAAGGTTAGCCATCACTGGTATAGGGGATTACAAGAGACCAAAAAACTTTCCTACTAAAAAACAATGCTCACAATCGCTCACTTAAAACTGAATGATCGCAAATACCTTCTTTTTTTAAGAAGGCAAACCACACTTTTATACAATGGCAACATCTCTCTGCAGGCAATCTGTCACAGAAGGAGGAAATAAGGGTGGCTGGGAAGAGGCTGCTGAATGGTGTTTAGCTCTCTCTATTGTTAATCAATGCACAGAGGACTGCTTTATCGCCATTTCCTCTAATGCATTATGCTGGTAAGGGGCTAGGTAAGGACAGAGGAAATTAGAATTCAGAAATCAGTTACTACAGGTGGCCCATAGAGATGATTGATGAATTGCACTTTTTATGAAATTAAGGTCTCGTTTAAAACTGCGTACAAACTGCAACCTAAATTAGCATCAACTCTGAAAAATTAGCATTTCATTGATCATCTCTGGTGTCCCAACATCCAAGTAAAGCAGCCATTACTGGACCTGTGTGGTGTGTTATAAACTGTTCTAATTCACCTTTTTCCGGCACCAGCAAACTCCTCCTCAAGAGTTTGCAAACACGATCACACAGCAAGCTGGAGATAGACTTTTCTCAGGCTTCTTCAATATTCACGAAGTTTATTCAGGAGACATATATACAGATATAGTTCATCATATCCTGGCAAAGCAGATTTCCATGTTGCGTTACAAGCTTCTTGATTAGACTTCCTGCTGAAGTCAATCAGGTACCTTCTTCCTAACTACGTTACACTAGACTACCTACAGTATGTACAGCATACATTATATCAGATTACATATAGAATGAAAATAGTGGTTCCAGTCAGCCTTTAGATCTAGTGGGAAAGTCAGAAGCAGAGTGAGCTCCCATAGCTCACGCAGGCTTTAATACCGACTAGGAAAGAGTTAAATATGACATCATCTTCGCCATCCCCTAGATCAGACTATTGGTGGACCCACTCGTGGTGTCATCATACCCACCTACTCGATTAATATTCAATGAGGCATTTGACCTACATGCAGGAATGTGGATATTTACAAAACATGGCTGATGTTTATTGTTCTAGTGGCGGTACATGCCCAGGTCAGGGAGACCTGTGGCCTTGTCCACAGAACAGCTTCTTGGTATGTTCTAGTTCTGCTGACAGAACTGGAGATTTTCTCTCTAAGAGAAAATCCCTTAAAGGGCAGGTCTGCTCCTCAAGCCTTTTTAACTAACTCAGACCAAATAACTGAGGCCTACTTAAATTATAACATGGTGTAGGAGCCTGTTTATGTCCTGGTAATAAGATGTGTCTTCTGTTCCCAGAATCCCTGATGGTCACTAACAAGTGAAAACTCCTCAGCCACTGCAACTTCCATCCTGTGTGACAATAACAACATGACTTACAGAGGGACTTTAACACAGGATTAAACTTTTAACCGAGGATTAAACTTTATGCCAATCAGTAGCCGATACTCGCCTGAGAAATCTTTAACTTTTCTCGAATAGATCATCAGGGGGCTCTGTATGGCTGACATTGTGATGAATCCCCTCCCACAGTGTGATGTCAGGGACCTCATTGCATTGTGGGAAATAACAGCCTTTCCCATCTGCCAAGCAAGCAATATCTCCCACTGTGCACAGAAGTCTCAAAAACGAACATTCCGTACAGATCACCTGGCAGGACTAAAGATGTCACCACCAGTGATAAAATTCAGAATGTAAATCAGGAAGAAGAAAGATTTTACAATGTGCAAACAATCTATACATGTCTATTGTAATCAATAATCAATTTTATTCATTGTCATTTTCACTACAGTTCCTCTTTAATACCCCTTGAACTAAATAAGAGTCACCTGAGCCTGGTAGAATGTGGTAATTTCCATGAAGATGTTCTCGGCATTCCGATGTTCTTGCTCATCGTCTATCCCAGCCTGGAGGTGAAACACATGGGACCCAATTAAAAGTACAGAAAACCCATCTTTTCCTATCAGAGGCGTAACTAGAAATCACCGGGCACCCCTGCAAAACTTTGGATGGGGCCCCCCCCTCGTTTTCTGCACAGATAAAGTGAGAACCAATGTTGAAGATCTTTTAAAGAGGCGCCCCAAAGTGGTAGCTCTTTACTTCTTCAAATACCACACCGCAGCTGTTCCTGGAATATATCCTTCTCACCAAGATGCAATAAGTCACAATAAAGCAACAGCGCTGTGTGATCCACATCAGGGTGCTACCATAAGTCCATGGAGGTAAATATTGCCGCACGTTGAGTTCGGGTGCTGTCAGCAATGGATCCAGGAGGCTGAAGAGGATGGGGAAAGCCTCTTTAGGATCCAGAGGTTTCCCTCTCCTGAGGTGAGTATCCCCCACGGAGTGTTTTTTTATTGGAGATTTCCTTTAACTTACCATATACATGGCTGCAGCAACAGGCAAATAGAATGTATAGAATCCAGTTTTGAATTTCGCAATGGCCTTAAACCTGCAGGAGAGGTGAGAATTGCAGAATAAATACACAGTCCAGGTCACAGTATCCCCATAGAACTCACACGTGGTCAGCTCTGGTGGACATGGCAAAAGGTCTACAGAAAGGTCACTAGTGATCAAAGGAATATCTCTCACCTGGTCTCTGTAAATCTCTCCAAATCCACTTTCCCTGGCTGAGAGGTGACGAGGTCCAACGCCTGACCCAATTCTGTTCGATATGAAATCTGCAGATGACAGATGAGAGACGTGGAAAGAGAGCTCAGTTTTTAGAGAGGGTTGTCATGAACAATTTGTGAAAAAACGCAATCAATCAATTTTCTGATTGTGTTTCACGAGTACAATCCAAATTGCCCATCTAGGGACAGCACAGCGAAAAAACTCTGGGGTCAGCCTATTCATGTGGCTGCAGCTGTCACCCCGAGCTGACAATGTGTTGTTTAATTACTGGGAATAAAAGAATCTCTCTTTAGCAGGCAGCTCACACAGAAGTGTCAGCATCAGCTGAATAGAAACATTTGGCTTGTTACTGCCATAGAGGGCATCTTAAGGTCCATACTCACGGGGGACGGCCGTCGACGCAACTGCGTGGCACGCGCATGTTGTGGCGACAGTTCGCCCATGTGTATGACGCGCGCGCCCCGAACCGTCGCCTGTCGGAGCTGTCGCCAGGCGATTGACATGTTCAATCGCCGGCTACAGCCGTCGCCGCAACCTCGCCGGAACTGTCGCTAGTCCCGCATGTGTATGCGGGCTAGCGACAGCTACCCACACACAGCACACGGAGCTTCCGGCGGGGGGGGGAGGAACCTCGGCGACAGCTTCCGCCGCATCGCTAATCCCTCTGCTGCCATGTGGATGCAGAGGGACTTGGCGACGAGCTGTCGCCGAACTGTCGCCGAACTGTCGCCGAACTGTCGCGCACACGCTCCCGTGTGCTAGCGACAGCTACAATTGTCCCCCGTGAGTACTTAGCTTAACCCTCCTGGCGGTTTGACAAAATCCGCCAGAGGGCAGCAAATACGTTTTTAAAAAAAAATTTTTTTTTTTTTTTCATGTAGCGAGACGAGGTCTCGCTACATGATAGCCGCTGCTCAGCGGCATCCCCCCAGCCCCTCCGATCGCCGCCGGCGATCGGAGATCAAGAGATCCCGTTCAAAGAACGGGATCTCTTGGAGGGCTTCCCCCGTCGCCATGGCGACGGGCGGGATGACGTCACCGACGTCATCGACGTCGTGACGTCAAAGGGGACTCCGATCCACCCCACGGCGCTGCCTGGCACTGATTGGCCAGGCAGCGCACGGGGTCTGGGGGGGGGGGGGCGGCTGCGGCGCGACGGGTAGCGGCGGATCGGCGGGTAGCGGCGGCGATCGGACACTGCACGCAGCTAGCAAAGTGCTAGCTGCGTGCAGGAAAAAAAAAATTATGCAAATCGGCCCAGCGGGGCCTGAGCGGTGCCTCCCGGCGGCTTACCCCGAGCTCAGCTCGGGCTTACCGCCAGGAGGGTTAAGTCAGCAAGAGACTAGACTGTCAGATTTGGAATAGCTGTATTGCATGATTTTTGCAGTTTTAAAAGATACCATACTTACAGTATGATGATTATGAAAATTATATAATTTGATTGCTAACGTCCTGCTGGACGCTAGGGCAAATGTACATTTTATACGTATGCATACACATGTATTTGATTTTTTTTTTTTGTAATAGTCGTCCTTTAAGATCCCCAAAGTGTCTCTCTAGCCAGTTGCCTGAGTACAGCAGGAGAAATTGGCAGCGCTTTCAGACAGAGGCTGTACCCGGATTAGCTATTTGCAAAGATGTGCAAAGCTCCAAAATATGGACAAAATTACATAGCATGCATTCAAAACAGGTACAGCAAAGGGCCCGTCATTGCTATGGGGAAGTCTAGTGGGAATAATTTGTGCACATACTGTATTATTTATACTGAAGCTAACACCCTCCTTTACTGTACATGTTTTGAATGCATGTTGTGTAATTTTGTCCATATTTTGGAGCTCTGCACATCTTTGCAAAAAGCTAAATTGGGTACAGCCTCTGTCTAAAAGTGCTGCCAATTTCTCCTGCTGTACAAAATTGACGTAAATATACTTTTTGGCTACCTGCATTCATGTGCTTCAATCTGCATTCAAATTTTTAGATTAGGAATTAGTACATAATTTGCATCTGATTTGCATCCAAGGCATGTATTTAACCCCAGAGCGGGCTCTGCATGCCTCTGTTGGCTTTCATTTCAGTTTTCAGTCTGGAGCGCTGTCACTTGTTTGATGCCAGTTGTCTGAGTAACTCTACAGTAGCCAATAAGGTCTTCTCTGATGCTAGGGGTGGGCTTTTCCTTTCCTTGCAGCAGTGTGAAACGCGTTTTAATTGTGGTGCGTTTCTCTTTTTTTACCGCAGGGTGGTGCTAGGGCAATGAAAGTCTATGGGGTCTTTCACACTGGATGCGATGCAATACGTTGGTAGTATCACATGTCTGGTGAGGTACGGCAGACTGGAAGTCATGTAAATCTATGGCGATGCAGATTTTTTAAAAACCGTTTTCGCTTTTCTGCTGTAATCCATCATGGTCTTACATGCATAATGACGTAGCGACCATGGAGGAGCAGAAAGCACATACTGCCCATGCATGACGCAGTATGTCCAGATTACAGGCCAGGAGAGTCGTCTGACTTGCCAGAAGACCGGGTTTGATTACAGGAGAACGGCGGCTGACAGAGGGGAATGGAAGGTGCGGTAAGTATTAGCTCATACTCCTCTACCCATTGCATATTCGTTTTTTTTTGACATATTGTACCCTTTAAAGAGACTCTGAAGCGAGAATAAATCTCGCTTCAGAGCTCATAGTTAGCAGGGGCATGTGTGCCCCTGCTAAAACGCCGCTATCCCGAGGGCTAAACGGGGGTCCCTTTACCCCCAAACCCACCCCCGCAAGACTTGGTCGTCAACTTGGTCGTGAATTTTTTCTTCCTGGAGGCAGGGCTAACGGCTGCAGCCCTGCCTCTAGTCGCGTCTATCAGACGCGCATCGCCGCCTCTCCCCCGCCCCCCTCAGTGAAGGAAGACTGAGAGGGGCGGGGGAGAGGCGGAGGTACACGTCTGATAGAAGCGCGGGAGGCAGGGCTGCGGCGGTTAGCCCTGCCCCAATGCGGAAGCACTCCCCGGCTGTACGGAGGGGATTTGGGGGTGAAGGGACCCCCGTTAAGCCGTGGGATAGCGGCGTTTTAGCAGGCGGCGTTTTAGCAGGGGTACGCATGCCCCTGCTATCTATGAGGCCTGAAGCGAGATTTATTCTCGCTTCAGACTCTCTTTAACCACTTCACTACGGAGGGGTTTTCCCCTTCTGTACCAGAGCAATTTTTCACCTTTCAGCGCTCCTCCCATTCATTCACCTATAACTTCATTACTACGTATCACAATGATACAATCTATATCTTCTTTTTTTCCACCACAAATTAGACTTTCTTTGGGTGGTACATCCAGCGTCACGTGATTACATACACTTCCTCCTTCCGGGTTGAAGGAGGAAGTGTATAGTCACGTGACTCCGGATTTGAACGCAGCTTGGGAGGCGCCGAGGGATGAGCGAAGAAGACGCCTGATGGGTAATATTAACCCCCCCCTTTGGCCACCCGCACAGCTGCTGTAATTAGTAGGATGAAATTCGAATAACCCTATTTGAATTTCATCCAAATTCGAAGTTAAGAGCATCCCTGCTAAGAATTCTCCTGGAAGTTACCAGGAAGTGCTTTATTTTAATTAATCAAGATGCCTCCTGTTGATTCATTCACAGGGGATCAGTTGCTTCGGGGGAACACTCATTCCCCTTCCGCAATCGTTCCCAGCAACCGGCGCAACACCGCTGGAAAAATATATTCGTCCAGAATGCCTCTGAGCTGCGCCTTCCGGACGAATATATGCATCCAGTTAGGCATAACTGGTTAAAAACACAAAAAAACCTAAAAAACCTAAAAAAGTAAGAATGTCTGAAGGACACATGTAATTTAAAGACAAAGGGGTTGATTCATCAAGTTGCACTGCTAAAGCATTGCAGGTTTAATGACACCAACGCCCGCTAAATACAGCGCCACACCCTACACGCGGTAGTGCAGCGTAACATGCGCTCCTAAATAACGTGTGCTACCTTTAATTTATGGCTGCTCCAACTGTGAGATGTGATTGGCCCAAAATGCTACCTGTCATGCAGCATATACCACGTAGGGGCTTACAGAAAGCCCCTACGTGGTATATAGGCAACATTTTGGGCCAATCTCATCTTGCAGTAGAAACGGCCATAAATTAAAGGTAGCGCGCGTTATTTAGGAGCGCATGCTATGCTGCACTACCGCGTGTATGTAGCGGGCGCTGGTGACATTAAAGGGGAACTGAAGTAAGAGGTATACGGAGGCTGCCATATTTATTTCCTTTTAATCAATACCAGTTGCCTGGCAGCCCTGCTGGTCTATATCTCCGCAGTAGTATCTGAATAACTCCAGAAACAAGCATGCAGCTAGTCTTGTCAGATCTGACTTTAAAGTCTGAAACACCTGATCTGCTGCATGCTTGTTCAGGGGCTATGGCGAATAGTATTAGAGACAGAGGATCAGCAGGGCTGCCAGCATGGGCGGCGCCAGGAGGGTGCTAGGGGGTGCTCAAGCACCCCCTAGAATTGTCCAAGCACCCCCAAAGCACCCCCTGGCGTGAACTGACTTTAGGCGTCTAAGAGACGCCGAGTCAGTTCACAATAGCAGCCCGAAGCAGCAGAGCAGGGCTACGGTAAGATGGCCACCCGAAGCCCTGCTCTGCAGACTTGGAGTCTGCAGTGCAGGGCTTCGGGCGGCCATTTTCCCGTAGCCCTGCTCACCGGGTAATGCAAGCTGCAGGCAGGAAGTCACGTGAAGAGCTGGGAGCTGCGTGCCACAAAGAGGTCGGTCGAGGAGGAGGTCGGGACAGGAGGTCTTTTGACTGTAGGTGAGTAAATGGGTTTTTCTTTTCTTTTTCAGGTGGTGCTGCTGATTGGGGTCAGAACTGATGAGCATTGTGCATATTGGGGTCAGATCTGCTGAGCATTGTGCATATTGGGGTCATATCTGATAAGGATTGTGCATATTGGGGTCATATCTGATAACGATTGTGCATACTGGGGTCATATCTGATAACGACTGTGCATATTGGGGTCATATCTGATAAGGATTGTGCATACTGGGGTCATATCTGATAACGATTGTGCATATTGGGGTCATATCTGATAACGATTGTGCATATTGGGGTCATATCTGATAACTATTGTGCATATTGGGGTCATATCTGATAACGATTGTGCATATTGGGGTCATATCTGATAACGATTGTGCATATTGGGGTTATTGAACGTGTTTTTTGTTCAAATCTGCTCACATTACGTGTATTTTCTTGAGAAAACCTGCACAATTATGTGAATTTTCTCGGGAAAGGGTCACCAAAACTTGGGCCCTCTGTCTTTGCGTTGCACTTTTAAAGGGAACCCGAGGTGAGAATAATATTGAGGCTACCATATTTATCTCCTTTTAAGCAATACCAGCTGCCTGGCTGCCGTGTTGGCCCTCTGCCTCTAATTCTATCAACCATAGACCCTGAACAAGCATGCAGCAGGTCAGGGGTCTGACAATATTGCGGTAGAATCGGCCATAAAAAATGCCTTTTATTGAATGGCTGATTTCTGAATCCTCAATCACTCTACAAAGGAAGCCCACCTCCAGGAAGAGCTCCAACAAGTCCAGGTAGTATGGCTGCCCACGGCAGTACTTCTTCAGGATTTGGTACAAACAGGATTCAAGCAGGCAGCCATCATTGACCGCACTCATTCCAATGCCATCCTGTAACAGAATACATAAATCAGAACTTCAGGACTGCCTTGCATCTATGGTTAACAGCCGCATATACCCTCCCTGTTTATAATATAGATACAGACAGATAGAAGTCATGGAAGTCACCTTTTTGTACCAGGGTAGCCGACCACGCCGGATCACCGCATGGTCCGTGATGTCATCAGAGATCACAAAGAAAGCCTGAAGCTGCAGAGGAGGATTAAAGTGGTCAGTTACACACAGTCACTCCTACAGGTCATAAATGAAGATGCAACAAGACTCACCAGCTCTATACACCAGCCCACTGCCAGGACCCTTCGAATGTTGTCATCCTTCTGTAACTCTGATGCCGCCAGTTTCCGGTAAGATGTCAGAACTGTCACTCCCCGAATACACTTTCCCCCTGGGGTGTTGTACTCCAGAACCTGCAGACAGGAAAGCGAGAGGGTGATTAGAGGGCAACACTGTACATTTCTACAGACAGAAGAGTTCAGCCACCTGATACAACTTGTCATTGATCTGAACCTGCAAAACGTGCAGTCTTCCTTTGTGCAATAAAAAATACTTTTCATTAGTCAATGTTTGACTGGCTCATTGACTTAGAGAGGTAGGCCAACCATAGCTCCCAACTGTCCCTCTTTCCTCCTCATTTGTCCCTCTTTCAGGACTTTGTCCTTCTTTCTATGTAAATATATATATTTCTTTACTAAAAAATGTGTTTGATTGACTCTAAACGTTATTTCCATCCTTTAAATTGATATATTACTAATTGTAAATTGTTACTATGAAGGAAAATTAACCAGGATAGAAAGGACCGGTGTGGTTTGAATTATAAAACAACATATTTTTCTTATGAAATCTTAATGGTATGCATGACTAGGGGGTGTGATGGGGGCGTGATCAGAGGTGTGGCAGGATTGTGTGTCTTAAGTGTCCCTCTTTCTCATCTCAAAAAGTTGGGAGGTATGGGACAACCTTTTCTCTATTTTAGTATTTTTAATGTGTTTTATTGTCCTGGGCGCCTCCTCCTACCAGTTGTTTCATAGTACACTTTAGTTGGATGATTGCAATTTTTAGTTTCACCCCCTGTTTGAGAATCAGTCTGTACTTACTCAGTATATAGAGGAGAATAATCACCTGGAGAGCGACCGCAATGGGTGGATACCCCAACCGGAGCGGAACCTTCTATACACATTGATAGTGGTTGCCATTTGTAGCAACCCTTAATACTTGAGTATAACACTTAATGTGAACCAGAGACGAAGCACCCTCATGTATTTTACCATATATATCAGTGGTAGCATTAGAGAAAACATCTACCCTGCTCTCTGTTTCATTCTTCACTGCTCAGCCTTCTTGTTATCAGCCCTGATAAAATCCCCAAATGAGCAGTCTGGCTTTGCTCAGGAATCATTATAGCTGAGTCTGTCTTTTCTGATGTCTTTTTAAGCCCAAGCCTGTCCCCTTCTGGCTCTGCTATAATGAATCAGCTATAATGATTCCTGAGCAAAGCCAGACTGAATGCTCAGTTGGGGATTTTATCAGGGCTGATAACAAGCAGGCTGAGCAGTGAAGGATAAAACCGAGAGCAGGGTAGGTTTTTTCTCTAACGTACCCACTGATATATATGGTAAAATACATGAGGGTGCTTCGTCTTCAGTTTGTATTTTTGGCTCCTGGCCTTTTTTCCTTTGTATCTTTTCGGTATCCTGGGAGCTCTGGGACAACCCATCAAGCCTTATGACAGGCAGAAGAGGTGCAGAGTGATTTGATGGTAACACTGGACACTCCTGTGGACAGAAGATGGGCAGGACAGTCCAAAGGGCAACACTATACACCCTTTGGGAGGGATGACAGGTGGGGCAATCAGGGTTAACATTAGAGATGGCTTGAACCTCTGATTTTAGGTTCGTGAACCTCAAATGCTAACTTCCGAAAAGGTTTGCATTCGCGCGAACTTTGCGAACCGCAATAGACTTTAATGGGCAGGAGAACTTTCAGAAATTCAAATGCTAATTCTGGCCAGAAAAGTGATGGAAAAGATGTTTCAAGGGGTCTAACACCTGGAGGGGGGCATGGAAGAGTGGGATACATGCCAAAAGTCCCAGGGAAAAATCAGGATTTGACGCAAAGCAGCATTTTAAGGGCAGATATCACATTGCATGCTAAATTGGAGGCATAAAATGCTTTAAAACATCTTGCATGTGTATACATCAATCAGGTAGTGTAATTAACATACTGCTTCACACTGACAGACCAAACTCACTGTGTAATGCACTGCAAACAGCTGTTTGTGTAGTGACGGCCGTGCTGGACTGGTGCGCACCATGGCGAGAGTGCAGGCGATAGCGGTTTTCAAGTCCATATAGTCGCCAGGCTGAGGTAGCTCAATGACAGAACAACAGTGACTGTCCAGCTGATCAAATTTGGTCTGTCCACAATGAAGCAACGACCTTATTATCTTGTGTGTGCCCCCCAACACTTTCATATAGTCATTGCTTCATTGTGATACGCAAGCCCCTTTACCGCGGCAAGGTAACGATCACGAAGGGGAATTGACACATGTCAATTAGGCAGACATGTACACGCACCAGAAAAATTATTATAGCGGTCGCTGCTAGCAGCAGCCTTAAAAATTCAGGAATCCACCTGGAGTCCTGGACCCTGTTGGTGGTGGTGGAGAAGGCAGTCAAGCGGCGTGCAGGCAGAGATGCTGTGTGGGGACTGACTTAGTCTTGGGGCAGGCAGTCACATGGCGTGCAGGCAGAGATGCTGTGTGTGGGGATTGTCTTCGGGCAGGCCTGCCTTCTTCTGAAAACTGTACTTTGGTTGTATTAGGTGTATTTTCTGGTGAAACACTGCCCACATTGTGTATTTTCTGGTGAAACGCTGCCGCATTTATGATTATTTTTCTGGTGAAATGATGTCGCATTACGATTATTTTCTGGGGAAACGCTGCCGCATTACGATTATTTTTGGGTGAAACGCTGCCGCATTAAAATTTCATGGGGGGGGGGGGGGGCACCACGGGGTAGTGGTGGTGGGGGGTTACAGCTTTTCTTGCCTGGAGTGACAAAGGCACCCCTGATCTCAAGGGTAATGCTTTACAGTCCTACAGGCAGAAGTGGGGCAGGTTAGCATCATTGTACTCCTATGGACATAAGAGAGGCAAGGTAATTTTCGGATAAAAGACACGCCCCTGCCACACCTCAAACCACGCCCTACCACACCCCTCACCATGCATATCACAAAGTATTCAGAGCCAAAGGATGTAGTTTTATCATTCAAACCACACTGGTCCTTTCTATCATCAGTAGTTTTAATTCATTTTAACATTTGAAAATAAGAAATAAATCAATTTAATTGATGAGAATAAAGTTTAAAGTCAGTTAAACACATATTTCTGTAGAGAAATACATATATTTACAATAAATCTGTACATCAGAAGTGGGACAAATAAGGAAGAAAGAGGGCCAGGGTTCCCAAAGAGGGACTGTCCCTCCAAAAGAAGGAACAGTTGTGAACTATGGAAACAGTGCATAATAAAAAGGTTTAGTACACTAGAACCTGTAGGAAGGAAAAGGGCAGCATGTAATAAGTACACTATTGGAAGCAACATTACCTCTTTTAGCCATGACATGGCCTCCCCGATCTCAGGGTGATCCCAGTTCTCTGCTGTCAGATCCTCAACTATCGTTTCAAAGAAGCTGCAGAACTCCTTATGCTCTGACGAGGCCTCTATGCTGCACATTCTGATGTCCTGTCAAGTTAAAGGTACGACTTACATTCTGATAGAAGAAACCACAGCAGAGAATATATAATAATCCAGGATGTATGCTCAAGCATTATGACAAGTCTTTGGCTTTCACTACTGTCTTCATATCTACAAAAATGATACATTTATCACTTGAAAGTAGGTGCTTTCATTCCCCTGATTAAAGATGCAATCTGTTCAAGGCTGTTTTTGAGCAAAGACATTCCAGGCCATTGCCTGGAGCACCATTGTTCTCAGGGGATCATCCATATGATCATCATCATCAGCAGCTCCCTGCGACTCTGTTTACCCTTCACCTCTTTCAGTGCCAGTAGTGCAGGCCTCTCCACCCCCTTCCCCCTATCAGTATCTGGATTTTACCTGATTGCACTTCAGAGGGAGAGGAACCTGCATGGTGCAGTCCTGGAGTTTTATTGGCGCCCCGGCAGCTGAAGTGCAGAGAGAGCGGGCCCTTCTTGAAGCAGAATCGGAGGAGCCCCCTTGTGTCAGCCTAAGGATCTGCTACTCACTTTTGTGTAGGAAAGCCTGAGAGGCAGCAACAGCAAGTTTCAAAGTGAGCCTGTAGACATGGTCAATGTCTCACTGTGCCCCACATGGCATACTGTTTGTCAAGTGACCCTTGGTGTCCCTGAAGAGGAGTAGTGGGGTGTCTTGTGTGTCATCAGCTCTGCCACTACCACCAGACAATATAAGTTCAAAGATATATAGTAAAAAAAAAAGTATTTTTGAAGAGACAAAAAAGTTTCAAGATGATCTTAAATTTTAATGTATCAAAAAGTTATTTTGTAAAAACAGAGTTCACAAATCTTCAAGCGAATTCATCTTTGCAAACATCATCCCATTATCAAGTACCAAAAACATACGTTGAAATATGCAATTGTTTAAAAAGGCGACAACGTCGACTTGTTTCGGAGTAACCTTCTTCAGGCCTTCACAAACAATTGTAATCTAAAATTTAATGTATAGAAAATACAACAATAAATTACGGTAATTAACAATAAAGCAAGCAAACTGCATCAAATACATAAAAATAAATATGAAAATTAAATAACAACAACGGTAACATAATCAAAATTACCAAGATGAGAGCAGACCAGAAAAAAATAAATAGACCCAAGAGATATAAGCCAGAAAATCAAAAAAATCTAAATAAAAAATAAACATAAGCTACCTGAAAAAAATAAATAAATAACCAAACTGTGTAGGAATCATAGATCCTATAGAAAATTGGAAGGAAAAGAGAGCAAACAAATCTAGCTCACCACTGAATGAAGGGAAAGGAGGAGATACAGGTAAAAATCAGAATACCTGTAATATACAGGACAAAAATTGGGACGGGTACCATCTGGACAAAATCAAGAAGGAAACACCACCTAAAATAATGACACAATCCTACTAAAATAATAAATGGGAAAGTTCGGATGTTTGGATGTTTGTTACTCAATCACGCAAAAATGGCTGAACGGATTTGAATGAAATTTGGCACACACATAGTATATTACCTGGAATAAAGTATAGGATACTTTTTATTCCCATAACCAAAAAGAGACAAATACTGGAAAATGTAAACTGCAGCCATTCCTACACTGTTACACTGGATGTGTGTTTAGCTTCTAAGGGTAGAATGGTTAATTTGCATATATTCAGCAGTGATGCACAGGGAGACATCTCAAGCTCACTCCAACCTGAATTATCGCAAATTCTTTCTGTTTTAAGAAAGCAAACTTTTGTTTTTCTTAACATCTTAGTAAGGGGGCTTTTAGGACCATTGTAGTCCCTTACACACTCCAATGAGTTCTGGGTCACCATGAGCTCGCTGATTAGTCTGTACCTCTCGGTGTTACAAGCCCTACTGCATAGAGCCAAATTAATCCGTGCCATGCACTGATGAGGATCAAACAATCCAAAACAGTCCGTATGCATGTTGGATTACTATGGCTCTGTACAAATTAACAAGCTGACATATCATTGCATTCCAGCAGTTCTGGAGGTGTGTTTAGCTTCTAAGGGTAACAATGGTTAATTTGCATATATTCAGCAGTGATGCACTGGGAGACATCTCAAGCTCACTCTAACCTGAATTATCGCAAATTCTTTCTGTTTTAAGAAAGCAAACTTTTGTTTTTCTTACACTGTTAATGGTAGGGTTCTCAAACTTTGCACAGTTGGTCGTTGGGTGACTAGGATTATTATTCAGAAAAGTGGTTGGAGCCTATAAAAGCCAATCAAAATTCACCTATTGATTTTCAAGGGGAATATTTACATTTCTGCCATTCTTGCACTGTTAATGGCACAAGCCTCAAACCTGGTACAGTTGATCATTGGGTGACTGGGGTTCAATTTCAGAAAGGGGGTGGAGCCACAAATAGCCAATCAGATTTGTTTTATTCCAATGCAAATTATTGATGCCAAACACTGCAAAGCTCACAAACTTGGTAATTGAGTAATTGATTAATTGTGTGTTAGGGTTAGGAAAGTGGGCACAGCCAACACCAGCCAAATACATAAGCGGGCAACGCAGGGTCATAAGGGGGCGGAGACAAATACAAATTTTACTGGGGAAATGTAAACAGCAGCCATTCTTACACTGTTAATGGTAGGGTTCTCAAACTTTGCACAGTTGGTTACTGGGTGACTGGGGTTAATATTCAGAAAAGTGGGTGGAGCCTACAAAAACAATCAAAAATTACCTATTGATTTTTCAGAGGAATATTTCATTGCTGCCATTCTTGCACTGTTAATGGCACAAGCCTCAAACCTGGTACAGTTGATCATTGCGTGACTGGGGTTTAAATTTATATAAGGGGGTGGAGCCCCAAACAGCCAATCTGATTTGTTTCATTTTAATGCAGGTTATTGATGCCAAAGACCGCAAAGCTCACAAACTTGGTCATTGAGTAATTGAGTAAATGGGTGTTAGGGTTAGGAAAAGTGGGCGCAGCCAACACCAGCCAAATACATAATCGGGCAATGCTGGGTCATCAGTAGGCGGAGACAAATACAAATTTCACTGAGAAAATGTAAACTGCAGCAATTCTTACACTATTAATGGTAGGGTTCTCAAACTTTGCACAGTTGGTCACTAGGTGACTGAGATTAATATTCAGAAAAGTGGGTGGAGCCTACAAAAGCCAATCAAAATCCACCTATTAATCTTTAAGGGGAATATTTAATTGATGCCATTCTTGCACTGTTAATGGCACAAGCCTCTTGCACTGTTAATCACCTGTACCTGGTACAGTTGGCCATTGGGTGATTGGGGTTCAAATTCAGAAAAGGGGTGGAGCCACAACCAATCAGATTTATTTTATTTAAATGCAAATTATTGATGCCAAAGACCGCAAAGCTCACAAACTTGGTCATTAAGTAATTTTGTGTTAGGGTTAGAAAAAGTGGGCGGAGCCAACACCAGCCAAATACATACCTGGGCAATGCCGAGTCTTCAGTGGGCGGAGACAAACACAAATTTCACTGGGAAAATGTAAACTGCAGCCATTCTTACACTATTAATTGTAGGGTTCTAAAACTTTGCACAGTTGGTCACTGGGTGACTGGGATTAATATTCAGAAAAGTCGGTGGAGCCTACAAAAAACAATCACAATTCACCTATTGATTTTCAAGGCAAATATTTAATTGCTGCCATTTTTGCACTGTTAATGGCACAAGCCTCAAACCTGGTACAGTTGATCATTGGGTGACTGGGGTTAAATATTTAGAAAAGGGGTTGGGGCCACAAACAGCGAATCAGATGTGTTTTATTTCAATGAAAATTATTCATGCCAAAGACCACAAATCTCACAAACTTGGTCAATGAGTATTGACAAGTGTGTGTTAGGGTTAGAAAAAGTGGCCACAGCCAACAGCAGCCAATATACTGGAAACATTAGGACATCAGTGGGTGGAGAAAAATACAAATTTCACTGCCAGAATGTAAACTGCAGCCATTCTTACACTGTCTGTCAATGGCAGGGTTCTTAAACTTTGCACAGTTGGTCACTGGGTGACTGGGATTAATATTCAGAAAAGTGGGTGGAGCCTACAATAGCTAATCAAAATTCACCTATTGATTTTCAAAGGAGTGGAGCCACAGCCAATTAGATTTATTTCATTTCAATGCCAATTATTGATGCCAAAGACCGCAAACCTCACAAACTAGGTCATCATTGAGTAATTGTGTGTTAGGATTAGAAAAAGTGGACAGAGCTAACACTAGCCAATTACATACCCGGGCAACGCCGGGCGACCAGCTAGTATACAATATATAAAAAGATAATAATATGCGCTATGGGCCATTATTGACAATTTACGATGGAAAGGCTATTGGTCCAAACAAAAAATACAGTTTAAGAATCCTAATTCCAGAAGGGGAGCACTGTTTATGAGCAGGGATTTGGATCTTAAAGAGGAACTGTAACGACAAAACGGCCCCTGGGGGGTACTTACCTCGGGTGGGGGAAGCCTCAGGATCCTAATGAGGCTTCCCACGCCGTCCTGCGTCCCTCGGGGGTCTCGCTGTAGCCCTCCGTACAGCCGTGACGCAATATTTACCTTCCTGGCTCCTGCGCAGGCGCTCTGATGCCTCTCGGCGCCGAAGTAGGCGGAAATACCCGATCGCCGTCGGGTCTGCTCTACTGCGCAGGCGCAAGTTTCCGGCGCCTGCGCAGTAGAGCGGACCCGACGGAGATCGGGTATTTTCGTCTATTTCCGTGCCGAAAGTCGCCACAGCGCCCCCGCTGGAGCCAGCAAAGGTAAATATTGAACTGACAGTCGGCACAGTCGCCGGCTGTTCGGAGGGCTGCGGCGAGACCCCCGTGGGACAGAGGACGGCGTGGGAAGCCTCATTAGGATCCGGAGGCTTCCCCCACCCGAGGTGAGTACCCCCCAGGGGAGGTTTTTGTTGTTACAGAGTCTCTTTAAGTTTAATTTTTTATTAAGCTTAATTTTTTTTTCTGGCTTATCTCTGTTGGGTCTATTTATTTTTTTTCTGGTCTGCTCTCATCTTGCTATTTTTGATTATGTTACCATTGTTGTTTTTTAATTTTCATATTTATTTTTATGTATTTGATGCAGTTTGGTTGCTTTATTGTTAATTACTGTAACTTAATGTTGTATTTTCTATATATTACATTTTAGATTACAATTTATTGTGAAGGCCTGAAGAAGGTTACTCCGAAACAAGTCGCCTTTTTAAACAATTGCATATTTCAACGTATGTTTTTGGTACTTGATAATGGGATGATGTTTGCAAAGATGAATTCGCTTGAAGATTTGTGAACTCTGTTTTTACAAAATAA